>NW_026934275.1:0-11252 GCF_032062105.1 Saccostrea cuccullata
CGACCTATACTGTGAACATAGTATTTCTGTGATTCTGTTCATTTAACATTCAGTGAATGGATTAGACGCTGTTTTCACCCTTTAAAAACCCGGTGACTTGAAAGAAAATAAATAAAAACTCGAGAATGGAATTAAATGTGATTAACATATTGAATATGGGTTTGTATTAAGGGGGATGTACGGCCACCTTTAGTGCAGTGAGAACAAAATGTAAACATTTCTTCAAATGGCTAAAGTACATTATATTTTGATCAAATTTTAAGTCTTAATGATAAAGATACAAAAAATATGCATAACTGAATGCATGTTGTGCATATATAATCTATACTTTTGCAGAAAAATGCTTTTGATATCCTCCTTAGAACTGCGCAGCTACAGAATTCAGCAGAGCCTTAAAAAATCCAAAAAAATACGCAAACTGTGCATTAATGTTCTCTCTACAACCATTTGTTGAGAAAATTTCTAAATTTTGCACTTTTAAATGATAATTTTAAGTTCAAAACAAGGTATCGTTGTCATCAAAAAGAGTGTAAAGAACCATGAAAGTAGTTCATGGATAGCAGCACGTGGTCTATTTTTAGCACAGAATTTTGTTTTCAAGACCTCTTCTTAATATGGAGGGACATAACAATCTTTAAATGTAGAAGAGAATTACAGTTGCAAAATATTTCAAATAATATTAACGCTATTATAAGAGGAATTGTGTTATAGTGTGGCTTGAAGTAATTTATTTAGTATTACATGTATTATCGAACAGTTGTTAAATATTGTACGTATTGAAATAAACTCTTTGATTCCAGGTAAGGAAAAATGAGCACCATCAAAGTTTAAAATTAAGAGTTTGTAAGTTTGCCACAGATAACTTATAATATCTTTCAAAAGATTAATTATCAACAATGAAACACAAAGAAATTAAACACATAAAATCGATATGAAAAACCTTGTGTTAGTATCTACTAGTACGAGGGGTGAACAAAAAGTTCTCGAACTATCTCTTTATCTACAAAACCACAATTTAGATTAGAAACAAATTTGGTGCACTCTCAAGTTCTATAAATAGCATATGCTGAATAAAGTTTTGCTCACAATGTGAAAATGAAGTCATTATGCAGGTACTTGTGACGAAAAATGGTTGTCTCAGTGGAACTCATTCAATAAACGACTAAAATATTTATGGTATATCTTAAAAATGCCTTTGAAGTAACGTATAAGAATTTGTTCATAGTTTATTAAGACAAATGACTTCCTAATAATTCAATCTAGGATTGGATAGATCGTTTTAGTGAAGGAAGGCAGATGGTTGAATATAATACTTGTTATGTTGCCCGGTGAAAGCAAGTTTGAAAAGGGGTTTGTTTTTAATTAAGCAATATGCTATCAAAGATCTCCAATTTACACTTTGAAAAATACTTGAATATTTCAACAATAATATAACTATCAAATACCTAAGATATCGTTTACTTTTGATCCCCCCCCCCGTATATACTCTGTCAAATAAACATTTACAATTTTCATTACTGCGGAGCAACATTTGAAAAGGAATAAAATCATTCAGAGTGGGTTAGGAGATTTAATGAATTTTTTTTTTTTTAATTTGCCCATTTTGTCAAAATTACAATTTTACAGAGTAAAGAAAAAAATCAACAAAATTAAATATTTTATACCATCTTTAAAATGACGTTTGGTGGACCTCCCAACTCAGGGAAAATTATTGGGTTCCGGTCCGTATTTATAGGTGAAAAGAAATAATTCATTAAAATTTAAACATATTTGTTGACGGAAAAAAAAAATATCCTGTAATTGGATTAAAAATAAAATTGAGTCGGGCCATTTCTAGGCAGTAAATCGGGAGAGAGGGCAACCAAATAATTTTATAACAAATGGTCTTATAAGGCTAGTACATGTTTCATCACATACTTAGTAATGCAAAATTTTTAATCTTTGGCACTATTTTGAAAAAAAGAACATAGGATTTTCGGGGGGTGGGGGGTGGGGGGGGGGGGGGTAGTCTCTCATTTTTTGCGATGGTAGACATAGCATATACAATGGGACCTTTGTTTGCAAACATTGTGATTGCTTCTAAATTTCAAAGAAACAACTCAATATATTTCATCAAGCTTCGTATGTTCATTGAGCGAGAGCTTACAACGTAGTCAACATAATGAGACATGATGCGTTTTTATGTCCAAACATTACTCCATACAATGTGTTGGTCATTGCAAACAATCAAGCTATTTATGTGAGGCATCTGAAGGAAATCCTATAACAGCCTATTTTATTCTATCTAACTGCTAAACAAAATAGACATATATACCAACTTTTCGAATGTAAGACATGTAATTGCAATTTGTTTTTCATGCACCGCATATTGTTTAACATTTTCAAATTAAATGCTAAGCATCCTCCTTGCAGTGCCCCATTTCAAAATAACTTCTATCGCCACAGAAAAAAAGACCCGACGTAAACACATATGTTTAGGGCATTTTTTTCATCCTTTTTCTTGAGTTTTAAAGAAACCAACAAATTATCAAGACTTGTTCCACGAAAAATTAAATATGATCATGATAATAAACGCATCTATCTACAGCAGATATATGCACATGCCAACCATGTGCTCAGTGTAGTAATATTATCTAGGAAACTCGAGCTGCGAACAGAACAGTTTTTCCCGATTTGCTGAAGTGGGGTTAAAATCGCGGTTTTTCATTAATCAGACGAAGCGATGCAACAAATAAAAGTAGTAAGTAATATTACCTAATGATTATAACTTAGTAATTTCTTGTCTTGATGTTATTATGGTCGCATTTATTGTAAAATCAATGTTATTCGAACTCTGGGTGACAGAGGAATGGCGGACGAAATAAACACATGGCCTCAGGAAGACACACATATGAAAAATAAAATTTTCAAGAATTTTAGATAATGACAAGAAAAAAGCGAAACAAATGGTTGTAGCCATATTATCAATGAATCAAACAAACACCATTTTCAATGCATTTTTCATCTCGTAAATGCTGTAGCTGCGCAGTTCTACCATGATTAATTTCCTCCTAATTAAGACAAAATAAACTTAATTATTTACTAATTTTGGTCTCTAACAGTAGTTAACTAGTGCATTAACACTTTGAGTAACTTTGGGCTAGTTTAGACGAGTATTAAGCGCATTCTTGGCATTTCTTATTTCACACCAGACTAGATCCAATTGGCTTGTACATCCCCCTTAAAGGTTCAAAAATTAAATATAATTTGTGTTTATTTCTTATATCATTATTTAATGAGAAAAGTAAAATTTCAGTAAAAATATTTTGTAACTTCGACGTGAATGTTTTGAAAACGTTTTAAAAACCAAACAAATTAAACGTGAAAAAAAAATTTTGAAAATGTTTTTGTTACATTTTATAACAATGTTATGATAACATTTGTTGAAATATTTTGTAAAATGTTTTAAAAACATTTAAAAAACCATACAAAATCACGTGATTACAACATTGTTCAGAAATGTTTTCGTAACATTTTAAGAAAATGTTCCAGAAACATTTGCTGAAATATTTCACTAAAATGTTTTAAAAACGTTTAAAAAACCATACAAATTCACGTGATTAAAACATTATTGAAAATGTTTTTGCAACATTTTAAGAAAATGTTCTGACAACATTTTGCTGAAATATTTCACTAAAATGTTTTAAAAACGTTTAAAAAACCATACAAAATTACGTGATTAAAACATTTTTAAAAATGTTTTCGCAACATTTTGAAAATGTTTTAAAAACATTTTAAAAATGTTTTTGTGTTAGCTGGGTTGAGCTTGTTTTTTGCCAAATAACACAAGACATGTTTGTTCCAGAAATTTGTCAGTTGAGTGTTTAATTCAAGGAATGAAAGCTGAACTTAAATGATATTTTATGCTAGTAAAATTGTTTTAAGTTAAGTTTCATGTATTTTATGTTAAATTGTATGTTAAATTGTAATTCCCCGCATTGTACCTCATTATCTGTAAACCCATGGGGACCCCCCGGTAATTTTATCTTTTTGAGATAAGAGATCTAGCATCATTATATCTACTGCTATTGTAAAGACAAGACGGCCAAACATTTGCTGAATATTTTTTGGATTCCACAAGGCGCTACCTATCGACCACGGTAACTTCAGCAAAGCGCTTCCTATGATTTGTATACTGTTTAATACGCCCCCTGGGGAGAGATTGACAATATGCTGTGTATGAAGAGTGGCTATTATAACGATTATATCGAATTCTTATTATTATTTACCAAAGCATTGACAATACTTAGAACACTAACTTCAAAGAACTGAGAATTAGGTCCTTATTACATGTACATGTACATCGTGCGATCGCGATTTATAGCAACTGTTAGTTTATTTTTGAAAGTTGAACGATACGGTTAATTATACAGCAGGTTGAAGGTTATTACATACTGCAAAAAACATCAGCAAATCTCTCGATCAATTTATTTGAGAACAATATTGCACAAAGAGTATATGGCAAATACACATTATATGTCCTTATCTAGACATATTGTGCAAGACTTCTTTTAAATGATTCTCATATACCATTTACTTTATTCGAACATTTACTTGTTTGAAAAGTCAATAAAGTACATTTCATTAAGCGTGATAATCTTGTTTACTCGCCAGTCTTCCCGTAGAAGTAGTAGTTTATAATATTACTAAACGGAAGTATTCAGTATCTGTATCAAAATACAGAAAGAACAATGATCGATTTAAGAAGAAAAGCTGACTCCTGAAAGTTCAAGAGGTGGGATCCGTTGCCTAGAAGAAGTAAGCATCCCTCATTGACAGGTTAATTATATAGCCGCGATGAGCCTACACAATTGAAGCTCTCTGGTATCAATTCATTCTCAAAGTCTCCGCTCAGCCATCCTTTTTTCTCTGACTAGCCAGCTGTAGATCTACACTACTCCAAATCCATTAATCTTAAGAATTTAACTTGTCATTTTTTTAGTTGTTTGCTATAGTAGGCTTTACAATTACCTAATTTCAGATTCAATAGAGCATAAAAGACAATTACATTTTCAACATCAACATAATTGTTTTCATCCAGAGAACAATTGGATGCCATCAAGATAGAACTTTTAAAAATGCACTTCCTGTCTTTCAAACTGAAGAAATCTCATGTTTAAATTTTGAAACATGCATTTCAATCTAATTAAAATTTATTTAAATGTTCCAAATCCGCTACCGCTTCTGAAACATCTAACATCCTATTCGGGGTCACATCATAGCGACCTTGCGATTATGAATACATGTACAAGTAAACACAATCACTTTGGCCATGTAGATTCAAGCCTCGGTAAACAATTCTCAAATTAATTCCACGGCTACATATCATCATTATTGATACTGTCTTACGTTGAATTAACGTAATTTTGGAATAAATTTCATGTATAGTCTGCAGTCTGGCATCTGAACGTGAATAATGCAAACAAAAGAGCACAAACTATACAAGATACCCCACACGTCATACATAACACAGCTTTTGCAATGCATATTTTGTTTACTACAAAACTCCTCGGGTGTTTTGGTTCGGTGGTGAAAACAAGAAACCCATCTGAACTATAAGCCAAGATTTCGGAGGAAACATTTTCTTTGGCTAATCGAAGATTCACTCTTACATAACCCCAAATAGGATGTTGTTAGATGTTTGAGAAGCAGTAGCGGATTCGGAACATCTAATTTTAATTAGACTGCATCCATCTGTGACATCAGTTTGGAATGTTATTGGCTTTACTATTAAGTAAAGTATTACAAAAACAGAATGTCTTGGGTTTTTTTTTTCTCTGATGACATTGGACAAAGATATGCATACATAAATATCATCATTTTATGCACTTTTTTCGGTACATATTAGATGATTTCAAGCATGCTTACCGCTTTTCAGTACTTTCAGTACTTTGATTAACTGATGCAACTGCCCTACGACCAGCTTTATTAACTCTTTGCCGATTCAGTTCGACGGAGCATATGTCACGATTCGGGCCCTATCCAACGTTGGTTAGGGAGTATGTCAGACCATATTATTTGGTACCATTAATATAGCCCTTATTGAATCAAAAGTCAATCCATACATCTTAGGTCTATGCACCGCTAAAATAATTTTTTAAGCTGTTTCCACGAAGTGCTGAGCTAAATCTTTGAAAGGTTTTTAATCTATATTTGACATTCAAAACTTATCATGAAATACCACAAAACCATTTTATTTGTCAAAATATTACAACCATAAAAGCAAATCCTCTAATTGTCTCTTTTTCATTCTGAAATGATGATACGGTTGAAATAAACATTTGACAGAAATGCTGCAGTAAATGTCACTATGAGGAATTGCACTGTAGGCAGAATTTAAATATCCTATTTCAGATTAAATGGTTTTCAATTTGGTTAATTTTGATTTCTTCAATATGCCATGAATAATCATGCTGTTTGCATATTTTTGTCTCCCTGGTAACCTAAACTGGGGTATCAATTTCCGGCCTAAGAAAAGTAATAACATATTTTGGACCCTCAGTCACTTTCTTAAAACTCCTTGCACACATATTTAGCAGTACATGTATAAACGCTCATATGACACGTATTACCACCGGGCAAGAAAACGATTGAATATTGTGATACTTCGAATTCTCTAGACGTGGCACGCGTGCACTAGCCTCTCAAAATCGAACAAAATTTATCGAAAGAAAAAACAGTTTATTTAATACAAAAATGGTAAACTTTTATCAAAATAATAACTGACATCGAAATTGAAACCCAGAAACTTAAAAACTCCTGGCCTAATAGGCATTATCCTATAAAAGCACATTTGAAATTCGATTTAGCTGGGAATTAACGAACTGCACACTACGAAAGCCATCAAGGTACAGGATTTTTAAAAATGTATAAAAGTTAACCTAGTTCTCGATTTATACAATCCGTTCTCTCGGATTGACAACCTGTTATGACGAATTGCCATTTTGTTCTCACAGATTATCAATTCGTTACCTCAAATTACACAATCCGTATCTCGGATTGTAATTAATTCTTTCATCAATTTAAACAATTCATTCCCTCGAAATGTTAAGTAAACCCTTCCCATGATTTCATTAATATTATTTATCTGTATATATCGGATATGCTAATAATGGGTTTATGAAAAGAAAATTGTAGTAGTTTACATCAAACCTTTTATTACATATTACGGTCCAAAATGAGAAAATTACATGAACATTTTCAAAATTCATATGCTAGTACTGATAATTGTACAAAAAAGTCTAGGTTTTTGTGTTACATGTACTATATCATTTTTTCTAAATAAATATACGTTGACTTAGTTAGGAAGAGGTTCGGATCGATTGGTTGCTGAAACAAAATACATTGAACGCATTAATTAATTAAAATGGTTGGATGTATTCGTATATATTTGTCAAAATTTCTAAGTCCCTACTTTTATTATTTCAAAAAGTTAAAAACCTTAAAAGCAATTTATTAGTTGCTTACAAATTTGTCTTTAATTTGCAATGCTTACCTGTCACGACCAAAAAATTGTAATCGAATATGTAATTACTCTATCTTGACCATTTTCGTTAAAAAGCATTAAGTTCGATTTCCTTATGTTTTTCGGGTATGTTTTTCATAGTTTTTTTTTATTTCCATGTGTTCTCCATCTTTAATTTTTGACGAAAAACAGAGAGAGCCTTAATCAAAATGCGGGTATGTCAACAAAACAATGTGAGAGTTGAAGTTGGAATGGCCCAAGCTGGTCGTAGTTAACGAGAGTTTTGTTTCCTTTTACTGTATGTCTTTATTTTACTTAAAACCTTTATAATTACCGCCCGAAAGACTTACATAGCATACCTCAATTCCTTACAATCATTAAAAATTGCTAGATCTTTATCAAACACCACAAAACCAACCTAGAGTTTATTCGAAAAATCAATTGGAGGAGTTGGGAATGCATATAAGGAGACTTTATGTAACTATTGACGACAAGTCATAGACATTATCGGTAAGTCCCCTTGTCATCCACATTTCAACAATAACTAGCATGTATGGGAGAAGATAGACCGGAGTGTAAGACTTTTCTAGCAGCAGAACCTAGCGGAACTAGAGGACGACTTAGTCAACACATGGAAATATTTGATGAAGATTGGTTTTCTTTATTAGTGCGAACTCTGAGGAGCGGTTGTCTTGCTGTTAATTCGATTGAATGGAGGATAATGCATTATTCAACGTTGCGAATTTTTAATTCTAGGGTGCCTTAATGTTTCTGCATATTGTGATGAGGCGCTTCAATAAAATAAATTAAGTGAAAATCAAATAGTTTTACTACTATTTTATCTTGTATACTTATTAAATTGTAATGTCAAAATAATTTATTATAAGAGCGGTGTTAAGCAAAATCTTGTCTGGGGATTTAAAATTTTTGATTAGATGAAATTATAGAGCACGGGTTGATAATATTAATATACTGATGTTACAAATCGAGCTATAAATCGAGAATTATTAATCTGTGAAAACGAATTATATAACTTGAGATCTCGAATTATAAATCGGGGAAATTTTTTTTCGTCCCTGGGATCGGATAGTGTAATTCGAGATCTCGAATTATAAACCGAGGGAACGAATTGATAATCCATGGACACAGATTGTGCAATCTTAAATTAAATTTTAATTATTTTGAAAAATCGACGCTTCCCTTCACGGCTTTCGTAATCAGAGGGTATATTGATGAATGCCTTCTCCGTGGTCTAGATGTACATGTACGTCAATTGATTTTAATCATTTGAACCGTTTTACAGGTAAGCATTTTCAAAAGCGCATTTCCAATTTTAGTCAATTCTAAAATTACGATGGGTCCAGAGGGTTCATAGGTAAATAAGGGAAGGTGATCATGAGAAAGCTTTAATCATTTTCTTGATCATACAGTTTTCTTTATTAGTTTGCACTCATCGTTAATAGCCAGTAAAACATTTAAATATGTTACGATGTGGCAGATCTGAACCCTGGTGTATCTTTATTTCGAATTCCAAGAGATTTTTTATATACATGTAGATTGAGTTTGCTTAAGAACATTAACTTAATGTTTGAATTTTCACATTCTTTTAAAAATGACAACAAAGTTATATTTTAACTTATTTTCTTGTTGGTATACGCACTGAATTCCAAAGCAAATTTCTATGCTTAACAGCAGGACTGATTAGAAGTGTTTTCTGAAATATGCAACATAAAATTTTAAACTATGTGAAACTTTTAAGAACGCTTATTGTGGAGATAAATTAAAGTTTATTGGAAACACACGTAACTGAGAACCTATGATCGGAAAATTCTTTGTCACAAGACTTTCAAACTTTTCAAAATGATAAATTAGTATTTGCGTATCAATCAGTTAAAAGCTCATGAAATGTTTCGTTTTTTTAAATGTAATATAGCCTGTGAAGCTGGTATGGTAAATACATACTGCAAATAAACATTTTCAGTTATTTTTAGGGGTTCTTGTCAACAAGAGAATATGCAAAATCACAAAAATACCTCTTCAAACATCGTCGTTCATAGACTTTATTAACTGAACAATATTAAGCAATATTTCTGAAGAATAATTTCTTTTTTATTCAATTGATATAAAAGATAAGTCCACATTTAAAAGAATAGGAAAATGAACTCTATTTTTTAGTCAATATACAACCTACGTTATATATATATTTGTAAATATATTTCAGAAGTCTTTGTAACAATGTTTTCAAACTTTAATATGATGAAGAGCGTACCCACATGATTACAAAAAGTAATTCGCCTTTCGCCTTCAAGTAATGAGAGATGGGTAATTTACTGGTGCTAATATTCTTGACCTTTCTGCACTTGCACGGGATTCAATTATTGACCGTTTGGGTTTATCTTCAGATAAAAAATGTTAATCAAAAGTTGTACTTTTTATTTAAAAAGATTATATTTAACAGAATAATTGTAATCAAACACCAAAAATATGAATAAGTAACAAATAATTATGAAAAGGAATGCACATCATTTCATGAAAGCTATCACAAAAAATGAACACACGATTACACGATCTACAACACGTGCATCTTTGACTTAGACACATTTCATCAAGATATTACGCCATGTAGCAACCTCTAAAGATATAACGCCGCTTAATGATACAAATAACATAAAGCGTTGCAATACCACGCTTAAAGTAATAAATTATTGCATTAATGGTTGACCTGCTGGTCCGCTTAATGATACCATTCTTTCATTAAGCGGCGACTTTGCATTAGCGGTTGATCAATCATTTTAAAATGCAAGAATTTATGACATTACAATGCATACTGATAGGTGTGTCATTAAGCGGTGTTATATCATTAGAGGTTGCTACAACGCCATTTAGTTGGCAACTGAAGATCTAGATTTCTTAGGATTTTTTGCATTCCTTCAAAATAGTAGCATACCATTCACATTATTACAGTAAGTTGCATACATTGTAATTTCATAACACAAGATAATCTTTGGATTTGTCAACTTAATAAAGGCCAAGACCTAGTAAATAAAAGGTGCCTACAGGTTTCTCTAATTATGTTCCCCAAACGAAGTTGGGGAACATATTGTTTTTACTATGTTTCTTATTATTAGGGTCTTCCGTCTTCAGCGGAAGACCCTTCTATTATTCTTCGGTTTCTTTTTTACCTTTATTATTATTATTATTATTATTATTATTATTTTTATTCTTTTTTCTTCTTACAAAATTTGTGCAGAGGATTTCTCGGAGATGGCTCGTTCGATTTGCTTCAAATTTTCACAGTCGATGCGTTGTCATCTGAAGTTAATTCCGGCAAATTATTTTTTGGAAATTCACTTCCGGTCGGGAGTTATCGCCCTTTGATCAAAATTTGGAGGACCTCCTTGTCTGTGATGGAACTCAAAAATGGCTCAAGCTAGAAAGCTGAAATTTTGAGGGATGGTAGAGGACATGTTGCCATCTTGCACCTGGGTCAGGATATTTTCCGGAAGTGCCTAGTATGGAAGCTCGGTAGGGGTCAAAATTTAGGACACGTTTTACGAGTGGTTTTTTGAGACATTTTGTATCATATCTTTTAAAATATAAATATATTGTTTAAACATACTGAACAACATTTGTGCAAAATATCAAGATCTTTAATATGATATTAAGAAAAATGTGCTGACTCATCAAATTAAGGGCTGAAAGGGGCCAACAGTTTTTATTCAATAACTCTTTTAAAGTCAATATTTTG
>NW_026934276.1:0-10000 GCF_032062105.1 Saccostrea cuccullata
TTACTCTTTGGAATCTTTTCATCAACAGAGCTATTTTGATATATATACTACTTGTATCTATTTGTTTCTATTTTTCATTCAAAATGCCTTTTTGGAAAATCTAATAACTTCCAAAATAAATGACTGTATGTAAAAAGGTAAAGAGGGTACAAAATGGGTTGCTAGGTATTCAGAATTGTTGCCATGGGTTAATAAAGTAAAATTTACTTATTTCAAACCCATATTAAATTGACAATTTGACCAATAACAATTTTGATAATAATTGTCGATTTATTTCAAATAAAATATTTTAAAAGGGCGAAAAAATGACTGTTTTTGCCTTGTTGCTAGGGAAAAATTCCTGTTGTCATGGAGATTAATAATCATAAATTATTCTTTCCTTTTAAAATTTATGAGGGGTATTTTTTATTACTTGAAAAATTGTATCTGCCACAAAAAGATAAAAAATTATAAGTTTTTTGACTGAACCCTTTACCATTTTTCACATTTTAGTTATCAAAACATCCCAATTTTGTTGCTAGGCAACGAATAGGATTTTTTTAAAAAAAACCACGCTTTCAAAGTCCATCTGTAAAAGATAAAGTTCTCTACTTTTATGTGAAAGTCATGCGAAATCTGTATTGGCTTGGTATTTTTTTTAAATTGACCTTGAATATTGTCAAAATCAAGGAAAATGCTGAATCAACAAAAATGCAAAAACATACATATATTCTATAATGTCTACCATAGTACTAGCTTCAGATAAAATATCAATGTCTTGTGTGTTTTAAACAAATAAAGTGTGTGTCTTTTATCATACCAGTAAATGAGAATTATTGTTCAAGATTTTATATATAATTTCAGGCTTTCAAGATCAGTGATTTTCAATGCCTTCAAATAGAAAAATTGGCTGGTTGCTAAGGAAATTACTTTGATCAGGTTTCCATAGTAACCATGATCCAAAACATTTTTTATTTTAAATAAATGGATCATAGGTCAAGAGAAATCTATGTGTGGAAAATCATTGAATTCTGAGACCTGACTGAATCACCTTTTGCATGATTTTTACATGTACTGGTACTTAAATGTATATATACTGAAGCAAATAACGTAAGAAAGGGCAAGTAAGTTCAAGATTATCGGCTAACGATTTCTTAGAACATTTCAAAACCTTGCTTGAATGTAATACAGAAAACATTAGGAATAATGAATTTAATTACGTAGAGACACAATCATCAGTATACTGTGAATTAGATCAGGAAATTACGGAACAAGAAATTGAATATGCTATTGATAGTTTAAAACATGATAAAAGTAATGCAGAAGATTGCATGATTAACGAATTCTTCATTCATTGTAAACAAATACTCATGCCTATTTTATGCATGTTGTTTAATAAAATCTTTACGTCAGGTCATTATCCAGAGAGTTGGGCTACTGGGTGTATAGTGCCAGTTTTTAAGAAAGGGGATAGTAATAATCCTAATAATTATAGGGGAATTACACTTGTTAGTTGCATGGCTAAATTATTTACAAGCATATTAAATAATAGACTGAAGCATTGGGATAAATAGTATAACATAACTACAGACGCGCAATTTGGATTCAAGTCAGGTGCAAGTACCATTGATGCAATATTTGTTCTACAGACATTAGTTAACAAATTCTTAAAGGAACAAAAGAAAACTTTATTGATGTTTTGTAGATTATCAAAAAGCCTTCGATTATATCAATAGAATTAACTTGTGGCTTAAAATTAGTACTCAGGGTATTCAAGGGAAATTATTTTGTATTATCAAATCTTTATATGATAATATTAAGGCATGTGTGTAAAATATTTCAAAAACGTCTGGTGTGTTACAAGGTGAAATTTTATCACCATTATTACTTACAGTCACTTTATTACAAATAGTTGTCCATCAATCGCACTGCAGATGATAAATATATTTTAACTGATGTATGCAGATGATACTGTTTTGATATCTGACTCATCTGAGGGTTTACAAAGAATGTCGGATGCATTATATACATACACAACGGAGTGGAATCTAACTGTTAATGTTGAAAAAACAAAAATATTAATTTTTCGCAATAGTCGTAAAATACTGGAAAATGAACGTGGATGGATGTACAACGGTTGCAATGTTGAAGTTATTAATCAGTTTTATTATCTAGGTATGTTATTTACCAGGCTGAAGCTAGCAGCCAATAACAGCAGCCACTAAGCGCGTAGAAGCTAGCAGCCAATAAGGAAATTCATCAAAGAACTGAGAGTACTCAGACGCAGTACTGTTTTTAATACGTTATTTTAGATAATTAATGGTTAATGATTATATAATTAATGTAACAATTAATTACATAATAAATCAGATACTCAGAGGCAGTAAGGCTCACCTGAACAATTTTTTTAAAACCGAAAAATGAGAAATATTAATATTACTTTATAATTTTTATCCAATTGAACAAACAAGCACTAGGAAATGGTTAACTCCTTCAGGAAGAATCCCTTTTCAACTCCTTCAGGGACCTCAAGATTATGACAGGGCCAATAAGCTAACCTGAAATTCGATTAATATATAACGATTGTAAACAGAAATATGGCACAAGTGTAAACTAGGTTAAAGTATGTTTCGAAAATTATTACTTGGACAATTTAATGGATCTATAAGACTGTAAATTACCACTATCAGTAATAAGTGGTGGTGGTGCCACTACGTGGTTCCAAATTTTGATATTACAGGCAGGTATTATACCCATGATTTATAAAGTGATCAATATTACTAGGGCAAGATAGAAGGGCCCAAGGATTATTATTTCCTGCTATCAGAAGGGGCTTTAGTGGTACCACCAGGTGGTGCCAAGTGCATGGGTAATATTTCAAGCAATCATTCGTCATCAATTATTGGTCATTAAGTTAAGGAACTTAGGGAGAATCCCTTGTCAACGTTTCAAAAGGTCCCAGGGACCGGAAAGGGCCAGTTATGTACTCTGAACTTTGGCTGTTTTGCATTTTATCCCAAAAACGCCATTAAAGATAAGCTATTACACGCCTAATCTTTGAAGTTTTCAAAAAATGATTACTGGGGCAAGGATAGGGGCCCTAGGGCTATAACTTCACACTTTCAGAATGGGGCTGTAGTGGCACCACTTGGTGGTGCCAAGTGCGTGGGGCCTATTTCCAGCATTCATATTTTATTCATTGTCGGCCTCCTGAACAAACTTACACTGGGGGTGGGTAGGGGCCTTAGGGGGTACCCCTTGACAGATTTCTGCAGGGTCCTAGGGCCTGGAAGGGTCCAGTTAGGGAACCTGAACTTCGTTGTTTTTCATCATTGTACATTGGGAAACGGGAAAAGGGCAACTATTATACGCCTTATCCTTGAAGTGTTCATCAAATGATTGTTGGGGCAAGGTAACAGGAGCCCTAGCGCTATCATTTGCCGCTTTCAGAATAGGGCTGTAGTGGCATCACCAAGTGGTGCCAAGTGCGTGGGGCATATTTCTAGCATTCATATTTTATTAATTGTCGGCCACCTGAACAAACTTACACTGGGGTGGTAGGCGCATTAGGGGTACCCCTTGAACAGATTTCTGCAGGGTCCTAAGGGCTGGAAGGGTCCAGTTAGCTAACCTGAACTTTGAGGGTTTTCTCATTGTACATTGGGAAACGGAAAAGGGCAGCTATTATACGCCTTATCCTTGAAGTGTTCATCAAATGATTATTGGGGCAAGGTAGAGGGGCCCTAGGGCGATCATCTGTCACTATCAGATTGGGGCTGTTGTGGCACCACCAAGTGGTGCCAAGTGCGTGGGGCATATTTTTAGCATTCATATTTTATTCATTGTCGGCCACCTGAACAAACATACACTGGGGGTGGGTAGGTGCATTAGGGGTACCCCTTGACAGATTTCTGCAGGGTCTTAGGGACTGGAAGGGTCCAGTTAGCTAACCTGAACTTTGATGTTTTTCATCATTGTACATTGGGAAACGGGAAAAGGGCAGCTATTATACGCCTTATCCTTGAAGTGTTCATCAAATGATTATTGGGGCAAGGTAGAAGGGCCCTAGGGCTATCATTTGCCGCTTTCAGAATGGGGCTGTAGTGGCACCACCAAGTGCGTGGGGCATATTTCCAGCATTCATATTTTATTCATTGTCGGCCTCCTGATCAAACTTTCACTGGGGGTAGGTAGGGGGCCTTAGGGGGTACCCCTTGACAGATTTCTGCAGGGTCCTAGGGGCTGGAAGGGTCCAGTTAGCTAACCTGAACTTTGGTGTTTTTCATCATTGCATAATTGGAAACGGGGAAAGGGCAGCTATTATACGCCTTATCCTTGAAGTGTTCATTAAATGATAATTGAGGCAAGGTATAGGGGCCCTAGGGCTATCATTTGCCACTTTCAGAATGGGGCTGTAGTGGCACCACCAAGTGGTGCCAGGTGCGTGGGGCATATTTCCAGCATTCATATTTTATTCATTGTCGGCCTCCTGAACAAACTAATACTGGGGGTGGGTAGGGGGCCTTAGGGGGTACCCCTTGACAGATTTCTGCAGGGTACTAGGGGCTGGAAGGGTCCAGTTAGCTAACCTGAACTTTGATCTTTTTCATCATTGTAAATTGGGAAACGGGAAAAGGGCAACTATTGTACGCCTTATCCTTGAAGTGTTCATCAAGGTTACCGACTTGATATCCAATGAAAGGGCTTGTCACAAGGATTACATATGTCAAGTATGAAAACCCTAGCACTTACTTTTCAAAAGTTTTAGCCAAGGCCACAAGAACAGAAATCTCCAAGGACGAAGGGTCAAGGTTATTGGTATCCAATGAAAGGTCTTTCAACAAAAAATGGATTTTTGAAGTATACATATGTCCTGGTATCTACTGTTTAAAAGATATGATCAAAGTAAAAAATTAGAATTTTTTTTCTTAAAATGTGTTTAACTCGAAGGTCAAGGTAAAAAAAGATAGATTTGGTGGTACACAATGAAAGTTTTTGTCACAAAGAGTACACACGTGAAATATGAAAGTCATAGCTCCATTAAATTAAAAGTTAAGGACAAGGTTTAAGTTTTGCGGACAAACAAACAAACAGCTAGACGAACGGGCGGACACGACAAAAACTAAATACCCCCCAAAACTTCGTTCTGAGGGGGGATAATAAGAGGTGCAAAATGGCAATATGTAATAAAGATTCTGTAATGGTCTCATACTTTTAACATCGAAACTTTGCAGTTTTTAGAGGTGAAGAGATTTTTCAAACATTAAACATGATGTGAACTTATAATTAATATCATATAACATAAAGTGTATACATATGCAAATATCTAACATTAAAGTGCAAAAAAATGTGATTATGAAACACTGATGCCCCCGTATGGCAACATAGTGAAGATTAAACTTTTCTGAGATAAAAAAGTTAATATATTGGTGCCTAAAGTAGTGCTTTCTAACTGGAAATACAATTGCAAAACATGAAAGCCCGATCACCATTTGTTCCAAAGTTATGGTCAGTCTTAAGTTTTTTCGTAAGTACAAAAATCTTCAAGATCAAGGTCATAAGGTCAAGTTTATTGGTATCCAATGAAAGGTCTCTCCACAAAGATAACATATTCGAAGGATGGAAGCCCTAGCCCTAACCATTCAAAAGTTATAAGGTTAAAAAGATTTTTATGTACGTTAAACTCCAAGACAGAAAGACAGACAGACAGACACGACAAAAACTATATACCCCCCGAAACTTCGTTTTCGGGGGCATAATTAAAAAAAATTTAAAATGCACCCAACCGGTATCGAACTCACAACTCTTTGCTTGAAAGGCATACATTCTAGACACTACGTCACGGGTTCCAACTTCCCGGTTGAACAAGACAGTAATCAGTACTTAATAGTTTTGAGAAACACGATTGCTGTATAATAAAATTGCAGATTTTCTGTAAAAACAAATTATTTCGATTTGTTAAATCTTTGAACGATCAAGTTAATAAATGAAAGGCTAGGATACAATAGAACTGCCGTGTCTATACTTTGTTTACAAATTTGCGACAAATGTCGTGTTCAGTTTGACAGATTATGTTGATAGGTGACATTAGATAAGCATAAGCCTATAATAGCTGACCTTTTCCCGTTTCACAATATAAAATGATGAAAAACATCAAAGTTCAGGTTAGCTAACCGGTCCATCCCAGCCCCTGGGTCATTTTGAAACGTATACAAGAGAAACCCCCTAAGACCCTTATCCCATCCTCGTTGTTAGTTGGTTTAGGTGCCCAATAAAGCAAGACAAATGAATGCTGTAAAATAATATGCCCCACGCACTTGGCACTACCAAGTGGTGCCACTACAGCCCCATTCTGAAAGTGGATAGTGATAGCCTTAGGGCCCCTCTACCTTAACCCAATGAACACTTCAAGGATAAGGCGTATAATAGCTGCCCTTTTCCCGTTTCACAATGTATAATGATGAAAAACATCAAAGTTCAGGTTAGCTAACTGGCCCTTTCCAGCCCCTAGGACCCTGCAGAAATCTGTCAAGGGGTACCCTAAGCCCCTTACCCCTCACCAGTGATAGTTTGTTCAGGAGGGCCGGCAATGAATAAAATATGAATGCTGGAAATATTCCCCACGCACTTAGCACCACCAAGTGATGCCACTACAGCCCCATTCTGAAAGTGGAAAGTGATAGTCTTAGGGTCCCTTACCTTGCCCCAATAATCATTCGATGAACACTTCAAGGATAAGGCGTATAATAGTCTCCCCTTCCATTTCCCAATGTACAATGATGAAAAACATCAAAGTTCAGGTTAGCTAACTCTGCCCTTTCCAGTCCTTAGGACCTGCAGAAATCTGTCAAGGGATACCCCCTAAGGCCCCTTACCCATCCCCGATGATAGTTTGTTCAGGAGGCCGACAATGAATAAAATATGAATGCTGTAAATATGCCCCACGCACTTGGCACCTCCAAGTCATGCCACTACAGCCCCATTCTAAAAGTGGGAAGTGATAGCCCTAGGACCCCTTTGTCTTGCCCCAATAATCATTTGATGAACACTTCAAAGATAAGGCGTGTAATAGCTTGCCTTTCCCGTTTCACAATATACAATGATGAAAAAACATCAGAGTTCAGGTTAGCTAACCGGCCTTTCCCAGCCCCTGGGGCCCTTTGAAACTTTGACAGGGGATACCCCCTAAGACCCTTAACCCATCCCAGGTAAAAGATGGTTAAGGTTCCCAGAAATGGAGGACAAATGAATGCTTGAAATATCCCCCACACACTTGGCACCACTTGGTGGTGTCACTACAGTCCCATTTTGAAGGTGGGATATGATAGCCCTAGGACCCCTGTACCTTGTCCCAATAATCATTTGATGAACACTTCAAAGATAAGGCGTATAATAGCTGGCCTTTTCTCGCTTCACAATATACAATGATGAAAAAACATCAAAGTTCAGGTTAGCTTACCGGCCTTTCCCAGCCCCTGGGGCCCTTTGAAACGTTGACAGATGATACCCCTAAGACCCTTAACCCATCCCCAATGAAAGATGGTTCAGGTTTCCAGAAACTGAGGACAAATAAATGCTTGAAATATCCCCACACATTTGGGACCACTTGGTGGTGCTTCAAAAGCCCCATTTTGAAGGTGGGAAATGATAGCTCTAGGAGCCCTCTACCTTGCCCCAATAATCATTTGATGAATACTTCAAAGATAAGGCGTATAATAGCTGGCCTTTTCCCGTTTCACAATATAAAATGATGAAAAAACATCAAAGTTCAGGTTAGCTAACCGGCCTTTCCCAGCCCCTGGGGCCCTTTAAAAACTTTGACAGGGGATACCCCCTAAGACCCTTAGCCCATCCCCAATGAAAGATGGTTCAGGTTCCCAGAAATGGAGGACAAATGAATGCTTGAAATAGTCCCCACGCACTTGGCACCACTTGGTGGTGCCACTACAGCCCCATTTTGAAGGTGGGAAATGATAGCCCTAGGACCCCTTTACCTTGTCCCAATAATCATTTGGTGGACACTTCAAAGAATAGCTGTTCTCTAATGGGTTTTTTTCTGGATATAATGTAAAAGCCATTACGTCCAGGTTAGCCTACTAGCCCTTTGCGGTCCCTGGGACCCTTTGTAAGGTTGAAAAGGGATACTTCCTAAGGCCCGTAATCCATCTCCAATGATTAGTTTCTTCACGTGGCCAATAATTGATGACAATTAATTGCTTGAAATATATTCTACGCACTTTGCACCACCTGGTGGTACCACTGCAGTACCGTTCTGATAGCACTAAACAAAAGTCCTGGGGCTCTTCTACCTTGCCCTAGTTACGATATGATGGGAACTTTATAAACCATGGGTATAATACCTGTCTGTAATACTAAAAATGCCCTTGGAACCACTTGGTGGCACCACCACCACCTCTTATAACTGATAACGGTTAGTAATAGTCTTATAGACCCATAAAGTTGCCCGGGTAATAATGTTCGAAACATACTTCAACGTAGTTTAATATTTCAGTTAACAATCGATAGAGTAACCAATTTTCAGGTTAGCTTATTGGCCCTGTCATATTCTTGAGTTGAAAGAGTTGAAAGGTATTCTTCTTAAAGTATCTAACTAATTCTTAGTGCTTGTTTGATCAAGTGAACTAAGATGATTGCGTAATTTTTCTCTATTTTTTTTAGTTTCAAGAAAGCACATTTTTTCTTCAGGTGAGCCGTACTGCCTCCGAGTGTCTGATTTATTATGTAATTAATTTTCGCATTAATTATCCAATCATAAGCCCTTAATTTTCTAAAATAAAATATTAAAAACAGTACTGCCTCTCAGTACCCTCAGTTCTTTGCTGAATTTCCTTATTGGCTGCTAGCTTCTTCGGGCTTAATGGCTGCTCCTATTGGCTGCTAGCTTCAGTCTGGTATAATAATAATAATAATAATAATAATAATAAAACTTTATTTAAAGAAGGTAACCTGGTTAGTGCATGCACTATTCTTCCCCAGGGCCCTCTATAATACATCAATTACAAAAAATACACAAGATACAATTCATCATATATAACAGTATAATAGTCTTAAGGGATTAAAATAACAAAATTATTTGGAATAGAGTGTCCATGTACAGACATATGACAATCACAAACATTGTATTTACAATATCAAAATCTTATTATGTTCAAATAATTGAGCGACAGCTGATAATGTAATTTCTTACATTACACTTAAATGCTCGTGATTAGAGAGTCTAATGTGTTGGGGAAGTTTATTCCAAAGATGTACACCTGAGTACTGAAAAGAGGTCTTGAACAAGTTTCGTTCAAGAAATTTAGGTAATTTAAGTCAGAATTAGTTTCAGATCGTAAGTTATAAGAAGTTGAAGAGTGAAATTCGAATAAATTATGCAGATATGCGGGAGTCATTCCGCTGAAAATTTTGTATAATAAAATGTATTTGTACAGATCAACTAATTCATAAATAGTTAACCATCCAAGTTTCTCAAACAGTGGCTTAGAAGAAGAATCAGGATTTGCATCAAGAATAATCCTTGCTGCCCTTTTTTGTAATTTAAATAGTCTGTCCACGTCCTGCTTGGGGACATTACCCCAAACAGTCAAACAATAGTTAATAGATGGTAAAATATAAGCATTGTAATATAGTTTCCTGGTATGAGAGGAGATATTTCTTAATCTACGAAGAGTAAATAACTTATAATTTAAAGGTTTTACAAACCGAATCAATATGATTTGCATACCTGTAACTTATCATCAATGTGTACACCAAGAATTTTTTCAGTTTCAACCATTTCAATTGTTTTGTCCGAGGCATAAAGTTGTAAATTTGGATTTTCTAGTCTAGATTTTCTTCTGATTGTCTCCATTAACATACATTTTGTTTTATCTACATTTAAAACCATTTGATTTTGAGCACACCATTTCTCAATTTCACAAAGATCTGAATTTAGTGTATTTTCTAGGCATCTTGCATTATGATTATTAGAATACAGAGTAACATCATAACTAAACATATC
>NW_026934277.1:0-11211 GCF_032062105.1 Saccostrea cuccullata
ATGAAAACCATTGTCGTTTATCAGCCAGTAAACGCAAGCCATCTGCATAATTTTTAGCAATAGCTTTATCCACTTTTTGTGGATAATGTATTTTTTATGCAACAATAGCAATATTAAAAGACCAAAGAAACCATTTTGTTAATATCACATCAATGCGAAATACACTTTATTCTTGACACAAATTTTTCATATCAGATTTGAATTCGTACAAATGCATATAAAAATGCACAACAATCATTACATAGTTACATAATTATGTATGTATGACATCATAAACGTAAGTGTAAGTAATAAAATAAAGTATATAAATCCATTTATTAATATGCCAAAAGGGAAAAATATTTTGTAAGCTTTTTTATGAAGTTACTACAGCAACGGCTCGCCAGATACATTTTTGCGAGACGAGAATAATTTCAACCGGATAATGATAAAAACAACTCCAACAGCAATCACAAAAACAGAAACAGCCAATATTGCCAATAAAGCAAATACCACATTCCAACGGTTATTGTCCATCCTGAAAAAAAGTTAAAAAGAGAACGGTGACCACTCTGAAAAGCCAGTCGTATGTTTTGTTTCAGTATTATTTTATCTGACATGCATGACATAATATGCAACTTTTGCTGCAAAATTTGAAATTATCTTTAAAATTTGAGTTAAAGGGAAAACAGTGTTGATTTACTTATATGTATCTGTTTTGATTTTGATCTTGTTGTCTGTTGAAACTTCTCTTGAGCTGCTTCTCTCATAATATCATACTTATACCTAGGAATGATATGCTTTGTTGTTTATTTTTACCTACTACACTGATTTGTTAAAGCTGATAAATAAACTAATTAAAATTCAAAAAAATTTAAAAAATGCATGTATACACTTACATTTATAGATATCTGTTGATATGTACCTCACAGGGCAAGGTTCACAATGGTTTTCCAAACTGGACTGAATGACTCGACCATGAACGTTATATTCAGCACATCTTTTACCTAGAATATTTTCGTTCATTGTAGAAAGTTAATATCTTTTTACTACGTAAATAATATTTGTTTTATTATTACACTAATGATATAAGCTGTATGCGACTATACTGAGACACATATATTGATTAGGTCATCTAATAGATAGCCTCTTCCTGGTTGAAAATGGCCCATCAAAAACTTTTCTAACCATAAGAAGCGTTTTTCATGGATTCTAGAATTTATATTTTTAAAAATTAAGCATTGAAATTTTCTTAGAACCCCCTCTCCAACCTACATAATCATCCTTTTTTTTCATCCTGAGTCGAGATAGAACAAACAAACATTATTTTAAATGAGTTTTTGCGATTACATTCCTTGCGAAGTCATTTCTCTTATACCCCTGTATGCCTAAAAAGGCTTTAAATTCAGACCCTTAATAGAATGAGAAATGATAAACATTCTACAATTATTCATTTATAAGACTTTGGTTATAATATGAGGTTAAGGGTTCTATTTACAAGTAGATATTACTTCAGTTGCGGATCCTTTAAAAGATTATTAATCACATTCATTTGATTTATATACTAGACTTTATTTCATATATTCATTATCTTCAATCAAGGTCTTTCTGGAGTGAGCCTGAATGAATTCACAGAAACACCAGCCTTCGTAATAAACGTAACAAGTGAGTACTCAAATTGAAAATAAACAAATCAACAACAAGAGCATGGCTATGCAGAGCATTCCGCCGAGACAGGAACTTCAAAGTCACAGTCAATGTCACAAGGTCATTGGCCTTGGTATCATTGGAAAGAACTTTAGTAGAGTATTAGTAGAATATGCATAAAAAATATGAAGTCTCTATCTTTCATGGTTCAAAAATTACGTCGAACGTTGAAGTTTGCAGAGAAAAGCTATTTTTAGCATATAGGTCGCAGTCAAGGTCACAAGGTCATTGTCATTTGAAAGAGCTTCATTTGTGGAGCATGCATACCAAATATAAAGTCTCTATCTTTCATGGTTCAAAAGTTATGGCGAAGGATATAGTTTGCAGACAAACAAACAAACAAACAGACAGGACAAAAACAATATACGCCCCGGATCTATTGATCCCATCGTCGCAAACCACGGCCAAAATGTACACTCCTCTCCCATCTGGAGAGAGCTATATATGCGGACTCCGGACCGTGGCTTGAGACGATGATTGATCCGGGCGCATAAAAATATATGAGGGAAAGGAAATAAAATATATTGCGACACTAGTTTTTAACAAAAGTCAAGATTGATATCATCTTGGGCGTGGTCCATTTTTGATAAGAATCAAGATGCATAGCATCTTGTGGGTGGGTGGGGGTATTGTATTCATATGTAATTCGACAGCTTCCCTTACCTACTCACATGACGGATGCTCGAAATTTTAGTAATTTACCTTCTTTAGTTTACCCTACAGTTGCATGCAATCTGCATGAAATCTGAGAATACCCAACGTAAGTAATATTTTTGTAATGAAAAAATGACTATATCCAGGTTTGAGAGGCAAACGAAAGTTTTGAAATGTCTTTAAAAATATAGCTTTCAAGAATTATGTGCGCCTCAAGTATAAATTCATATAGTAAACATAAACCTTTGCTAATGAAATCGCGACGTTCATCAACTTATATACTCGGTGAAAGAGATGACATTTTGAATTCAAACAGACCTTCGGAAGATACACACAATAATATATGATTTTAAAATTGAAGAAATCAAAGATAGGAGTATTTTCCTGGAAATACAAGACAGGCACTTATTTCGTAAACGGGGCACCCATACTTATTTTTACCACAAGGTACCTCGGAATTAAATACTCGGAAGTCTAGTTTTATCCTACATCTATAACCCTTACCGGAAATAGGTGTATCTCATTCGATGTTTTACTTTGTATCGAGGTAATTTTTGAGGAATAAATTCGTGGTTTACAATAAAAAGGTTCGGCCAGAGACTTCTGAAACGATTTAATAGACAAGAAAAAAGTACAGTGAAACCTGTCTAATCCGACATGCACTGGGAGACAAATTTTGTGTCGGAATAGACAGGGTGTCGGATTGCACAGTTTTAAAATTGACATACTAACAAAATACAAGCTTGAAGCGGGGATACCTGAAATTGAGTCAGGTATCTTGTGGTAAAAATAAGTTTACGAAACAGGTACCTGTGGAATACAAGGATTTAAGTTTGTCTTTTTAATGCCTTGGTATATAAAGGCATCAAATACCCGTAAACATCTTGATGGTGTTCGATGCGTCATGGTTTCGTCCTCAGGTTTTATTCAATGTTTGTTTCGGCGTTGTCCACTACAATCTCTAGATGTATGCCGACTGTGATGATCAAGTCCCAACCCGGGTCCACCCAGCTCTCCGCCTTCATTGCAACCCATTGAATGTTCATCACTAACACAAAAAAAATCATAGAGTCAGTTTTAGTGTTGCATTTTGCTCTGCTCTTCTCGCTTCTTCCAAACCAACATGGATGCCATTTATGTTTCTTATCATATTTTGTTAAAGACATTCTACATGCAGGACTTGGGCGGAGCACAGTTTGAAGCTTTTAATAGAAGTAACTCCGGTTACTGTTGAGGCCCCAAGTCTACACGATTTCATTTTTACCAAAATGTTAGGTAAAGGTACCGGAAATTAATATTGATATATTTTATTATGCATTCTGTACTGAAAGTTAATGACTGAATAACAACTTTACAAAAAGGCTCATTTTTGCTTTTTTATAATCATGCCAACTATTACTCTTGTTTATTATCCAGGTGTAGGGTAGCAATCGGTTACCTAATTTACTTAGGTGATCTATAAACATTGATAATTTTAATAAGATGAAGATCGATGACCAGAGTTAAGTACCTATCAAATCTTCATTTGGTTCGAAAACGAGTACGTGTACAAATTCAAAACGAAAAGGGAAGAGAGCAACCAAAGAAGGTTATATAAGATATTAATGATTCTTTAACATGACAATATCGTTTGTAACATTAATTTAGTGAAGCACGAACCCGATCTTAAACCATGTATAAACAAGATGTGTTTGTGAAACACTGATGCCCCCGTATGGCAACATAGTGAAGATTAAACTTTTCTTCAATGCAAATTTAATTTATTGGTACCCAAAGTAGGGTCTCCTAACTGGAAATACAATTGTGAAACATGAAAGCCCTATCACCATCTGTTCCGAATTATGGTCAGGCTAAAGTTTTTTATTCATAAGTACAGAAATCTTCAAGATCAAGGTCAGAAGGTGGAGGTTATTTGTAAAATGAAAGGTCTTTCCACAAAGAAGACACGTGTGAAGTATGGGAGCCTTAGCCCTAATCATTCAAAATTTATGACCAAGGTTAAAAAATTTTATAAGTATGTTAAACTCCAAGATCAAGGTCAGAAGGTCAAGGTTATTGGTATATATATTGGTGAATGAAAGGTCTTGTCACAAGAATTACATATGTGAAGTATGAAAGCCCCAGCCCTTACTCTTGAAAAGTTCTTGCCAAGGTTAATGTTTTTCATAAGTCCGAAAATCTGTAAGGTGAAGCTCGAAAGGTCAAGGTTATTGGTATCCAATAAAAGAACTTGCCACAAAAAATACATATGTGAAGTATGGAAGCTCTTGCCCTAACCGTTCAAAAGTTATGGCCAAGGTTAAAAAAAGAAAAGTAGGTCAAACTCTAAGGTCAAGGTCAAGGTCAAAGGTCTTGATATCAAATGAAAGGTCTTGTCACAAGGAGTAAATTTGTAAAGTATGAAAGCACTAGCGCTTACACTTTAAAAGATATGGTCAAGGTTTGTTTTTTAAAAGTAGGTCAAACTTCAAGGTCAAGATCAAAGGGTCAGATCTCTTGGTATCCAATAAAGCGTCTTCTTACAAGGATTACATATGTGAAGTATGAGAGCTCTAGCCCTTACCGTTCAAAAGTTATTGCCAAGGTTAAAGTTTTTTTCATCAGTACGTAAATCTCCAAAGTTTTCGCGGACAAACAGAGAGACAGACAGCTAGACAGACAGACAGACGGACGGACGGACACGACAAAAACTATATATCCCCGAAACTTCGTTTACGGGGGCATAAAAACTAAAATGTCATAATTCCTTCAAAATTCAGTGAAGCGGAATCAAAATGCAAACTTGATCTGTAACTCTTCATGATACACTCGCATACCAAAATTTAGTTCAATATCTGTATTTTACTTACTTCGTCATTGGTCATTTGCAAAATTATTTTGTTAACACAGATTCTGATTGCACACATAAGTACTCTGAAGTTGACATCAAGAAGATGCTTGAGTTTCTGATTGACAATATCTATGTGGTTTTTGGAGACCAGGTATTCCAACAATCTATTGGAATTCCAATGGGTACAAATTGCTCTCCATTATTAGCAGACGTCTTTTTATATTCATATGAAGCAGAATTTATGCAAAATCTTATGCGTGAAAAGAAGAAAACACTTGCTGTGACCTTCAACTCGACATTTAGATATATCGACGACGTATTGCCAATTAATAATGTTAATTTCCATTCCTACGTCGATACGATACATCCTGGTGAGCTTGAGATAAAAGATACCACAGAGTCCGATATTTCTGCTTCATACTTGGATATTTTACTTGAAAAAGACACTAATGGTAATCTAACAACCAAGCTATATGATAAACGTGATGACTTTAACTTTTCTATCGTCAACTTCCCTTACTTATGCAGCAATATACCTTCATCACCTGCATACGGAGTATATATATCTCAGTTGATTCGATACGCAAGAGCATGCTCTACGTACGAACAATTTCTAAAACGAGGTAAATTATCGACAAGCAAGTTGATGAAACAAGAATATCAGCAGTCTCGTTTAAAGTCACCATTTCGTAAGTTCTATGGTCGATACAATGACCTTGTCAGCAAATACAATTTATCATTGAGTCAAATGCTGACTGACGTTTTTCATACCAATTGTTAGTCCATTATTTATACACTGAATTGACGACGGATTTTTTCCATTATATCCTGATCATGACAAGGAGCACACGGCGGGTGTGACCGGTCAGCAGGGGATGCTCACTCCTCCATGGCATCTGATCCCACCTCTGATGTTTCAGGGGTCCGTGTTTGCTCTGCTCTTATTTTGTTTAGTTTTATGGACTTTGAGATTGAATACTGTTCGTTATCTCCATATCAAGATTTTACAATCATAAACAAGAAATTACCGAAAAGTCCACATTTTGGGGGCACTCTTTCATATACAGGATACCCAGATAGCATGACTATGTTGGGCCAACACTGGTAAAAGGTTGTATGGTTGGTGTTGGGGGAACTACGTTGGGCCAACGTTGGACCAATGCTACCATGTCAACCTTCTCGACCGTGACAGAATTCCTATGTTGGCCCAACATTGGTCCAACATAAGCAATTTCCATTCATTTTACTTTCCAAGGAAGGAAGGATGCTGACGTTGGCCCAGCGTTGGCCCAATGTATATAATACAACCTTAAAGAAAGTGTCTTTTCAAATTGGTAGTTGTATCTTGGCCATACGTTGGCCCGATGTTTGTAGTACACCCGTAAAGAATGTGTCAAATCAAGTTGGTAGTGGTATGTTGGCCCAAGGTTGGCCCAATGTTTGTAATACACCCTTACAGAAAGTGTCTTGTCAAGTTGGTAGTAGTATGGTGGCCCAACGTTGGCCCAATGATTGTAATACACCCTTAAAGAAAGTGTCTTATCAAGTTGGTAGTAGTATGTTGGCCCAACGTTGGCCCAATGTTTGTAATACACCCATAAAGAAAATGTCTTATCAAGTTGGTAATAGAATGTAAGCCCAACGTTGGCCCGATGTTAGCAAGAGTGTTATTTTGTTTAGGTGTTTCAAAGATGGGATATTTATATTGGGCCAACGTTGGTCCAATTATTATACTGCCAACTAAATGATGGTGTCAATTTTATAATTAGCTGCTGAGCTTTACGTTGGGACAACGTTGGTTCCAAATATTAATTTAGATGCACATTCTGAAATAATTAAGAGGATATTCTATGTCCATGCTTTTCATTGGATGATTGCTTTTGTTTAGATATGATATTTTCAACATTTTAACTTTGAACTTAAGTGATCACAGCACCAAAAAGTGTTTTATTCTAATTTTGGAATTGTGTGCATACTTATTTATTTGTAATAAAACGCTTAAAATTATGATTTTTTTCATGAGCGTTGTATTCATGAGAATTTAGAGAAGACTGAATAAATGTTAGTTAAAAGTTCTCAGGAACAGGATGTGAATCCCAGATAGCAGAACATCGTTGATCCAATCTTACATTATGTTAATTTGTATTATTGCTGTTGGGTTACTTTCTTGGGCCAACAATGGTCCGACATGAAATATTGATAGTTGGTTATGTATAATGGGGCCAATGTTGGGCTAACTGTTGGCGTTATATCATAAAACTTATTATTGTGAGATAAAATATTGTTGGGAGATTGGCATCGGCCCCAAGTTGGCCCAATATACCATGAATCTGGTTGAGCATCATGGGTAGACAACATCCGGGCTACTTGTAATATCCGCGCCATTTTTAATCTGACACGAGCGTAATGAGACTGATGCCTTGCATATCTTCATCCACTTTGTAAGTATTTATAATATATTTGCTTCGACACAGCTTAATTAACGTTTATAGTTTAAACGATATCGTGTACAAATCTGTGTAAATCAGTGCAGAGGCCAGGTGCTGTTGAGTCAACACTGTCCCAGATAGCATGCTAACATTGGGCTAACGTTGGGCCAGTGGTATCGGTTACATTGGGCCAATGTTGGCAAATGATATTGGCCCAGTGTAAGTTTGCTTATCGGCCCAATGTTGGCCCGATATGTTGTGCCAACGTTTGCCCAATGTAGACTGTTATTGCTACAGATATTGGCCCAACGTTGCGACAACATTGTCCAATTGAATGCGACATTGGGCCAATCTTGGCCCAACATCAACAAGAACATTGAGCCGATGTTGGCAAATGACGTTGGCTCAGTGTCATTTTGCTCATTGGCCCAATGTTGGCCCGATATATTGGACCAACATTGGGCCAATGTGTTTAAACATTTAATTGTTACAAATCTGTATATTAACAAAACAAAGTCTCTAAAATCAGAAATTAATCTACCACTAATCCTGCTTGAGAATACAAGTTAGCTAAAATAAATTTACAAGGCTTGTTGAAATTCTTAAAATTTATCAAAACAAAATAAATTATCAGTGATTAAATTTATTGTATCTATACAAGAAAAATAAATGAAAGTATGAAATAACAAATGTGTTTTGATAATTTAAAACAATAAATAATTTGCCCCTTATTTAGATTGAAATTAGTAGAATAAATTTCCGAAGTCTACCACTCATTTTACTTATATACACTTAAAGTCGAGCACATGATCAAACATGTTGAAAATGTTGAACATGTTGAGGTTAAAACAAATTTTATTCAGTACTAAAACATTAATTTATTGGGTTCTTTCATTTAAAATATGTTCAGTGTACAGACAAATTTTCTAAACATATATTTTACTTTGAATGATGATTTATATGGGGCAACATTGAATCAGTGTGATGATGATGATGATCAAGCGTAGAAATTTTATGCATAAATGCCTTCATCACGCAAGCTAATCGCTTAATCACACCATGAAACAAAAAAGACGGTTATTCCTCAATTGACAGCTTAAAAATATAGTGATATACTTGTAAATTTAATCGTATGTTTACTCTTTACTGAGAAAAGTAACAAATGTATTAAGTTCTAAATACTACAATTTTAGTGCTAAGAACACAATCAAAGAATGGCTAAGGTATGTCAAGGACAGGGATAAGGGAGGAAGAAACGGACAGAGCAGAAAAGAAGGAGGAAAAGGAGACTCGGGAGAGAGAAGAGGAGACTTAGGAGAGGGATCAGATTGAACGTGGCAGTGCCTAACTTTTTTCTGTTATATACTGTGACATACCTGTAGTTCTCTCCTTTTCTGTGTCTGTTTGTCGGTAACAAACACGATGCAAATACCAGAAACATTTTTTGTGTAAGTAAACAAAATTGCGGGATTCATTTTAATATTATTTTGAGAATAGGATGGCTTTGTTTATTTTTTAGACGTGCTTATTGATACCTGCAATTTACTGAACTTGTGCATAAATTAACATCACAGAGAGAGTATACAGTCATGTAACCCTACATGTTTCGCTTCAAGTGAGAATCAACTTTCTGTTCTTTATTAATGTTTTCGTCATGCACTGAGCAATAAAATATTATTATGTTATAGTGTAATTTTATATTCTGATTTCTTTTTCCTCATTTTTTAATTAATGTAGAGCTACTTACAGTGCAATACTTGTTGATGGTAATTCTATGAGATATTGTGAATATGTATTAAACTATTAATCTAGCATATATAGTATAAAAGGGCTTTTACCATTAAAATGTACTACAAAACTACTATCACCTTATTACATATAGTTTGTTATTCAATTTTGAGGACAAATGGCCAACCAGTGAAGAAAAATGAATTTTCCTGATGGAGAGCCATTAAGATACAAACCAACGTTGGCCCAAAAAACGGTGTTTGCCTAATATTGAAAGAATAAGTGGTCCAACAATGGCTCAATAATATCCGTTCGTTGGTCCAACAATAAGCCAACAAGTTGGTCTGATTAAGGGCCGATGAGCAAATTACCATTGGCCCAACATTAATTGCTTACAATGGCCCAACTGTACAAAAATGACATTTGCCCAACATTGAAAGAATACATTGGCCCAAAAGTGGCCCAATATTAACTGTTACATTGGCCCAACAATAAGCCAACAAGTTGGTTTGATTAAGGGCCGATGAGCAAATTACCGTTGGCCCAACATTAATTGCTTACAATGGCCCAACTGTACAAAAATGACGTTTGTCCAATATTGAAAGAATACATTGGCCCAACAGTGGCCCAGTATTAACTGTTACATTGGCCCAACAATAAGCCAACAAGTTGGTTTGATTAAGGGCCGATGAGCAAATTACCGATGGCCCAATGTTGATTGCATACGGTGGCCCAACATAAGGAGCATTGTTGGCCCAACAGAGGTCCAATAACATCCTGCTATCTGGGTAGTATAAAATGATACATGTATCCTAAAGAGAAAAGGGGATCCCGGTAGGGGAAATTTTATTGATAGTGCAATACTCTCAGTATGCTTGCTACAATTACATCCACTGAATATTATTGCCTTTATTTCTTATGAAAACCATTGTCCAATAAACGCAAGCCATCTGCATAATTTTTAGCAATAGCTTTTCCACTTTTTGGGGATAATGTTTTTTATGCAACAATAGCAATATTAATTCTTGTACTGACAACCAAAGAAACCATTTTGTTAATTCGCATCAATGCGAAATACACTTTAATTCTTGACACATCGTAGCGAGTTTTTCATATCAGATTTGAATTCGTACAAATGCATAAAAGTCGACAACAATCATTACATAGTTACATAATTATGTATTAGGACATCATAAACGTAAGTGTAAGTAATAAAATAAAGTATATAAATCGATCTACTAGTATGTAAGGGAAAAATATTTGGTAAGCCATCTTATGAGTTACTACAGCAACGGCTCGCCAGAGACATTTTTGCGAGACGAGAATAATCTTAACCTGATAATAATAAAAACAACTCCAACAGCAATCACAAAAACGGAGACAGCTAATATCGCCAATAAAGCAAATACCACATTCCAACGGTTATTGTCCATCCTGAAAAAAAGTTAAAAAGAGAACGGTGACCACTCTGAAAAGCCAGTCGTATGTTTTGTTTCAGTATTATTTTATCTGACATGCATGACATAATATGCAACTTTTGATGCAAAATTTGAAATTATCTTTAAAATTTGAGTTAAAGGGAAAACAGTGTTGATTTACTTATATGTATCTGTTTTGATTTTCGATCTTGTTGTCTGTTGAAACTTCTTTTGAGCTGCTCATAATATCATACTTATACCTAGGAATGATATGCTTTGTTGTTTATTTTTACCTACTACACTGATTTGTTAAAGCTGATAAATAAACTAATTAAAATTCAAAAATATAAAGAATACATGTATACACTTACATTTATAGATATCTGTTGATATGTACCTCACAGGGCAAGGTTCACAATGGTTTTCCAAACTGGACTGAATGACTCGACCATGAACGTTATATTCA
>NW_026934278.1:0-11222 GCF_032062105.1 Saccostrea cuccullata
AGAACGGTTTAAGCTAGAGCGCTGAAAGTTTTACCAAAGATAGAGGACATGTTGCCATTGTGCACCTGGGTCAGGATATTTTCCGGAAGTGCCTAGTATGGAAGCTCGGTAGGAGTCGAAATCTAGGACACGAATCATGAATGAATTTTCGAGTCATTTCGTATCATGTCTTTTAAAGTATAAATATTTTGTTAAAACATACAGAGCGATAATCGTGCAGAATGACAAGATCTTTAATATGATATCAAGAAAAAAGTGCTGACTCATCACATTAGGGGCAAAAAGGGGCCCAAAGTCTTTTTTCGATAACTCTTTAACAGTCAATATTTTGTTATAAATTACTGAAGCAAAAATGTTTATCTCAACAATCTACAATTAATATTATGATTTTTATGTCGTATGGTACATAATAAGGGGCCAGAATGCCAAATTTTTTTATGCTTCATATCTAGAAAATGAGAAATATTTTGATAAGCAATATTGAACAAAAGATGTTAAAATAATATTCTGAACAATATCCAACCTTTCATTTTTCGCTAATCGTTCCCATTAAGGAGTTGAAGGGTTGGCCCCTAAATATTTCTTTTGAAAATAACTATAAAACAAAACAGAAACTCTGAATAGATGTTGAACCGATTATCGTTTTATAAGTTTTTTGGCCCCTAATATGAGTGTCTCAATTTGTGTGTTTTGACATCTCTTAAATGTTCACTAGAGTGAAATTTAAACGATTTAATTTTTTAAAAAAATTAAATTGCTTCAAAATGTTACATCGAGTATATTTGTATTGTGACAGATAGAGAACATATTGCAATGTGTTTTGAAATCTCTCAAAGGTCAAACAGAGTGAGCTTTAAACGATTTAAATTTTTCAAAAAATTAAAATTTCTTCCAAATGTAAAATCGAGTATAATATCTGTATTTTGACAGATGGAGAACTTCATACATGTACAATGTGTTTTGAAATATCTCAAATGTCAATTTTAGTGCATTTTAAACTTTTCAAAAAAATTAAAATGCTTCCAAATGTTAAATCGAGTGCTATATTTGTATTGTGACAGATGGAGAACATCATACAATAAGTTTTGAAATCTCTCATAGGTCATTTAGAGTGAGATTTAAACGATTTAAATTTTTCAAAAAAATTAAATTGCTTCCAAATGTAAAATCAAGCACTATATCAGATTCAAAATACATGGCCTGAAATTCTCAATCTGTCAAAATACACATATGTGCATTTTGTAACATTTGAATGCAATTTAAATTTTTTGAAAAATTATAATCATTAAAATTTCACTTAATTTGACCTTTGAGATATTTCAAAACACATTGTATGAAGTTCTCAAAATACAGATATTATACCTGATTTTACATTTGGAAGAAATTTAAATTTTTTGAGAAATTTAAATCGTTTAATTCACACTCCATTTGACCCTTGAGAGATTTCAAAACACATTGTATGATGTTTTCAATCTGTCAGAATACAAATATAGCACTCAATTTAACATTTGAATGCAATTTCATTTTTATGAAAAATTTAAATCGTTTGAATTTCACTCTATTTGACATTTGAGGGATTTCAAAACACATTGTATGAAGTTTTCCATCTGTCAAAATACAGATATTATACTCGATTTTACATTTGGAAGCAATTTAATTTTTAAAAAAAAATTTAAATCGTTTAAATCTCTCTTTTTCGACCTTTGAGAGATTTCAAAACACATTGTATGATGTTCTTCATCTGTCAAAATACAGATATAATACTTATCTTAAATTTGGAATAAATTTAAATTTCTTGAAAAATTTAAATCGTTAAAATCTCACACTAATTGACCTATGAGAGATTTCAAAGCTTATTATATGATGTTCTCCATCTGTCACAATACAATTATAGCACTCAATTTAACATTTGAATGCAATTTAAATTTTTTGAAAAATTGAAATTGTTTAATTTTCACTAAATTTTACCTTTTAGAGACTTCTAAACACATTGTATGAAGTTCTCCATCTGTCAAAATGCAGATATTATACTAGATTTTACATTTGAAAGAAACTTAAATAAAAAAAAATTCAAATCGTTTAAATCTAACTTTTTTTCGACCTTTTAGATATTTCAAAACACTTTGTATGATGTTCTCCATATGTCAAAATGCAGATGTAGTACTTGATTTTACATTATAAAGCAATTTTATAATTTATGAAAAATTTAAATCGTTAAAATCTACACTATCTGACCTTTGTAAGTTTTCAAACACATTGTATGATGTTCTCCATCTGTCAAAATACAGATATAGTCTTTGATTTTTACATTTGAGAGAAAATTTAAATCGTTTAAATCTAACTTTATTTGACCTTTGAACGATTTCAAAACACATTGAATGATGTCCCCCATCTGTCAAAACACAAATATAGTACACAATTTCGCAACTGGGAGCAATTTTTTAAAAAAAAAATTAAATCGTTTAAATCTCACTCTTTTCGACCTTTGAGAGATTTCAAAACACATTGTATGGTGTTCCACAACTGTCAAAATACAAATGTATTACTTGATTTTACATTTGGAAGCAATTTAAATTTTTTGAAATATAATAATAGTACTTGATTTGACATTTTTTTGAAAATTTAAAATTGTTTAAATTTCACTCTATTTGAAGTTAGAGGGATTTTTAAAAACCTGACATGTTGTTCTCGATCTTTTAAATACGGATGTAGTCCATGTTTAAACAATTTGGAAAAAAGTTTTTAAAAAAAATTTGAAAAATTTAAATCGATTTGATTTCACTCTATTTGACCTTCGAACGATTTTAGAACACATGGTATGGTGTTCTCATCTTATGAAATACATAAAAGTCCTTGTTTTACATTTAGAAGCAATTAACATTTTTTGAAAAAAAAAAATTGAATCGATAAAATCTCACGCTATTGACCTTTTCGAGAATTTCCAAATAAATTTTGTAATATTTCTTTAAATGCCAAAGATCGAAGAGTTCATTCAGCCGCACTGACCGCAAGCGTCCTTGATAATGAGTTTGACATGTTTTGTCAAAGTAATATGTTATAAGACTTGAGTACATAGTTTCTTTAATATTGCATATACAATCTAAAAAATATACCGTCGAAAAGCTCTTAAATACATCTATTTAATGGTTTTAAACTTTTTAAAATCGGTCAAGAAATGAAAGAGAAATGACATTTTACAGAAATCAAAGGATATCCACCCAAGATCAAAGAGCACCGAAGAGCACGATCATCTGCAAAATGTCCTTGATAATGAATTTGACATGTCCTGTCAAAATGAAGGTAAAACTTACCTGAGCTTATATTTTCTTTATTATTGCACGTACAGTAATAAGAAAAATACCATTGGAAAGGTCTTGAAAGATCTATTTGATGGTACCAAAAATTGAAATCGGTTGATAAATTAAAGCGTTATGATTTTTTAGAAGAAAATTTCTAAGACTACACTTGCACTAATGTGTCGTAAAAACACCTGGGCTTACATATTATTTATTATTGTTCTCAAACACAAAACAAATACATCTTTGGAAAGCTCTTGCCAAGATCTATCCGAGGATATTAAAAAATTTTAAAATTAGATTAAAATTTCTTTTGAAAAATTTAAAATTTAAAAAATTTACACCTCTTCTTAAAATTTTAAAACTCAGGTGCACTTGTCAGGATTTAATACATTCGATCATTCCTGAAAATTTCATATCTCTATTTTTGCATAGTTTTCTCAGAATATGACATACCAGCATTGCAGCAAAACGTCAAAAATACGTAATATTTAGGGAACGGAAGCGATTTCATAAAACATGAAAAAAAGGAGTCACTGGAGAACAACGTTCCCTATCATCTCTGAAAGCTTTATAAAAATCCACTAAACCGTTACTGAGATACTGGTGTAGAATAAAAACATTACTAGCCCCTTTGTGCCCCTGAATACGTAATATATGACGTCAACAGTATGATATATAGTTCTAGATTATTAAGAGGAACATTTTTGTTTCAATAATGTATCACAAAATATTGGTCGTTTAAGAGTAATAATACAAATCAATTTGGGTCCTTTTTGTCCCTAATTTGATGGGTTTGCACTTTTTGATTGACATCATTTGAAAGAACTTTTCATTTTGCACAAATATTATTCAGTATGTTTTAACACAATGTCTTTACTTTTTAAGATTTGATACAAAATGTCTCGAAAATTTACTACTGATTCGTTTCCTAAATTTCAACCCCTAGGCAGTTTCCATACTAAACATCTTCTAAAAAATTTGAAAACCCAGGTGCATCATGGGAACATGTCCTCTTTCATCCCTGAACATTTCAACTTTCTATCTACTTCCATATTTGATTTCCAGAGCCGACGAGGAGAACCTCTTAAATTCATTAAAAGGGCGATAACTTCCGACCGGAAGTGAATTTTTCATAATTTAATTACTGGTACAAACTTCAGATAGAGACATACCAAGTCTGCAAATTTGAATCGAATCGATCCAGCCATCTCTGGGAAATCCTCTGCACCAAGTCGGTAAGGAGTAAAAAGAATAAGGAAAGTGAAAAAGAAACAATAGAATAATAAAAGGGTCATCCTCTGAAGACGCAAAAGTAAGTTTTTTTTAATCTTAATAGTAAGGTGGAAGGGAATAGTTTGGTAGTAAAGTACCGGTCCAATTTCCTGACAAACTGAGATATTACATGTTTGATGCGATATTCAATGCAGAAAAATGATTAGAATAATTATGAGACTCATTTGCAGTGAAGCAGAGTGCTTTCTAAAAAAATGATGTGCAACATATAGCTTTTACTATGACACTAAGCATATACAGAGTTGTAAATTCAAAACTCATACACGTGGTCAGTTGCAGAGGAAACTCAAAAGCCGTAGGCCTTAAAGGAAGGTTTGAATTTCAGAGAAGTTTAATGATTCCATATCAATTTGTGATTTTTTCTAACCTATCTAAATTGCATTTACATTTATTTGATATGAAAAATCGCTATTTCCGAGATTCGTTTTATTAATATTAAATGTAAATAAAACTGAAATAAATTCTACATATAAAATATTTTTGAAAATTTTGTATTAAAACTTTGTATTAGAGCAGGAGAATCGAATGCTATTGAGAAAAAAAAATGAGAAATAGCCAATACAAGCTTTAAATTAATTAATTTTGACGCCCATCAACATCTTAATTTCAGACGGAAAAAAATGTGGTTTTTGCTGATATTGCCGAGGATTTCATTATACCTAAGATTCTCACGGTAGACTCTCAGGACAATTTCTTTGGGTTCTCTTCTTACAAATAGTCTGATTTTAATGTCAATTTGTGGTTTTTTTTTAGTTATACAAATTTTTTCTGCATTGCTTTTGATTTTTTCAGAGAAATAGGGGGATTTCATAAGCATTTGTAAAAGTGAGAGTTGTAAATACACGACCTTAAGCTTAATTGTGACCTTTTGGTTGATAGGTCAAAGTTCAAGATCATTTATCAAGGTCAAAGTCATAAAAAAAAACAATACAACCCTCATAAACATGAGATGAACACTTGAAGCTGAATCTAGGTAAAGGCGATGAATATTTCTTTATTATTTTTAGTAAGGGTAAAGGTCAAAGGTTAAAATTTCAAGTTCAAAGGTCATGGTGTACGAATTCTTTTCCACTGCATAGATTGGAAAGTGTACTTTTGTCACACACATTGTTGAAAGTTTTGCACTTCTACGGCTTACGGTTTTGGAGGAGTAGCGATAAGAGATAACAAGGACTTACACTGAACGGGGAACTAACTTTTAAAGATGTCAATCATAGGGAACAAGCAAGGAATCTCAGAAATGGTTAAAAACAGTACACACTTAAGATGCAAAGATATTTAGAATTCGGTAAAGAACAAAAGATTTATAAAAAGAGCTTCATTTTTCATATTTTTAATGAGGGTTAATTTTAAATCTTAAAAATATTGGTGACGGTCAAAATTTCGGACTATCGGACCGTCGGACTACCGGGCCGTCGGACTATCGGACCGTCGGACTACCGGGCCGTCGGACTATCGGACCGTCGGAATACTAGGCTTGAACCCTTTTCCTACAGTTTAAGTCTAATTTCAATATAACTTGGCACACAAGTAGACTACACTAAGATACATAATTCTGTTTATCAATTTTTGATTTTGATAATCGGTGTTGCCGTGGTTACTAGAAATAGAAATTCTTTGAAAAACATTCAAAATGCTAATTCTTCAGTTTAAGTCTGAATTCAATATAACTTTGAACACAAGTAGACTACACCTAGATACATAATTCTCTTTATCGGTTTTTGATTTCAATGAACGGTATATCCGTGGTTACTAAAAATAGAATTTTCTGTGAAAATCATTTAAAATGCTACTTCTCCTACATTTTAAGACTGATTTCAATATAACATGGCACATAAGTAGACTTCGCTAAGATACATAATTTTGTATATCGGTTCTTGATTTCGATGAAGGGTGTTTGCACCTACTAAAAATAGAAGACAAAAATTAAAATACATTCAAAATACTACTCCTTCTACAGTTTTGGTCTGATTTTAATATAACTTGGCACATAAGCAGACCACACTGAGATACATAATTATCAGTTTTGTGTTTTTGATTTTGATGACTAGTGTTGCCATAGTAATTTAAATTGAAAATTCTGTGAAAAGTTATTAAAAGCTACTCCTACAGTTGTAGTCTTATGGCAATCTTGCCTCAAAAAGAGACTTAATCAAGGATCATTATTCTATTTATTGCTTTTGTAAAGTTTTACGTCTGTACTGCTACTTTTCTCTTTCTTTATTATAAGTACAAACCAGTAGAGCTACAGTCTTGACAGAGACTTCTGGTTTAAAGTGTAATAAAGATTTTGTGAAAGTTTCATCAAATTTCAATCCGTGGCATAAGAGGAGTTGCGGATAAGAGTGAAATCCCTTGTCGCAATAAGTGTTGGCTCAAAGAGATAAAAACATCCCTCCCTGCTCAATTGCTCTTAGTTCCGAAGATAGGTATGAATTTGCATCCCTTCATCCAAGTGGTTGCGTCCACTTGTTCCAAATGCTTCTTATATACAAGTATTCTATTCCAAAACATAATTTCAACCATTATTCCCACATTTCACATTGGAGTTTTGAGAAGTATCGTCACTTTCATACTTCTGAGATGAGTGAAAAACTCTCGATAGGGGCGTAAATCAATAAACAAACGAATTATACACATGTACATTGTATTTAAACATTACTGGAAGGATTCGCGACCATTCGTTAATGCCGATATACAAATGTTTTAAAATATTCAGAATTGTATAGAAAAATTGGTTGAAAATACAGCATTAGCATTGGAATCTATTAATGCTTATATCGACTTAATGCTTATATCGACTTAAACGACTTATTTTGAAGTGTTTGTTAATGCACAAGATATCATTAAAGTTCTTAAATGTTGTACTTTAAACTCGGTAAAAAAAAAACAAGAAAACATCTAACAATAGCACAGTATATAAAGCAGTCGAGGATATTCATATTATCATCTAAAGTACCTTAGAACCTACAGAGGTATGTATTTTTTATCATGTACTAGTATATGGAGCATGTTTTAGTTATAAGGACTCTAGACGCAAGGATAAAAGAAAATTGGAATCGGATTTGAACAAAAATGAATTCCACCATATAGCATGCTTTAAAGAGTATGCTTAAATTTCAAGCAATTGTAATCAGTCATCTTCCCAAATCAAGAGTTTCTGATCCGCTCCGCTTAACATGAAATGCTTTTAATTTATCAAACTGAGGAAGTACTTCAATTACAATTTTGCTTACTGCTTGTCAATTTCGAGAATATTCACTCGTATGGAGACGTTTCCACTTACGTGTGGATTGATTAATTGTGTAGTATTTTACGTCTGATTCGAAATTTTTTCAATTATATACAAACGTCAACGTATACCGATGAAGGGCTTGAAATTTTGACCTTATGACCTTTGGGCCTATGAGCAGCAGAGGATCTTTACCGTGCCAACCGCTGTCGTGACGGGGCCTCGTTCGTCTCATCAAAAGGATCCAGGACCTTCTCTTCAAAGTGCCAAGCGAATGACGGATGAAGATATAGTTACTAACCAATTTTTATCGAATTAAATCAGTTGCAGTCGAGATATGAACTCACGGAACGAGCGCTCTACGTTCTGAGCTCACGTGAACGGTACTTGCCAATGGAAGGTTGTAAATGTAGATGAAAACTTGACACCCAAGACCGTTCATGGTAGCTCAGTCGGTAGAGCGCTCTCTCCGTGATCGGTAGGTTGTGAGTTCGTATCTCGGCCGCGACTGACCCAGTTGATAAAATGGGTAGCAACTGTTCCTTCGCCATGCGCTCGGCACTTTGAAGTGAAAGTTGCGGGTCCTTCGGATGAAACCTTAAAAACCGAGGCCCCGTGTCAGCGTCAGGCGTTGGCACGATAAAGAACCCTCACTGCTCAATGGCCCTGAGTGCCGAGTAAAGGTCAAAATTTGAAGCCCTTCACCGGCATATGGTGACGTCTCCATATGAGTGAAAAATTCTCGAGAGGGCCGTTAAACAATATACATTAAGACAGAGTGAAGTTTTTTTGTCAGCACCTACTGCGGTACGAGCCTCGGTTTATCCGGTGTCACATGAGGAAATTGTCTCCCCGCCCCACAGTGAAGTTCGAACCTAAGCACAAGGCTCATCTTTATACTCTCTACTTAAATTTGACAACAGTGCTACACGTAGGGAGACGCCTTTATTTTGTGATAACTATTTTAATTTCAAATGTTGCATGTATTTCTAGGAAGAAAACAAAGATGTTCATCAAGATTTTAACCACAATATCTTTGACAAGTTTCGCTTTTCTTATACTTCCTAAAGGTATAATCTAAATTTGAATTATTCTTTACTTGTTTTACTTGTTTGGTAAACGTTTCATCTTGAAAATGTTCATTCATATCTTATATAATTTATAAGAAGTTAATTATTTGTGTTTCATTTATAAGGATCTAATGCACTTGATTGTTCTATCGCTGAAATACGCAACTGTGAAAAAGGAAGTTATCCGAAATATTTTCCTCAACTTGGTATGAAACCATATATTTGCAGGTATTGCTTTCTATTATATAGTATCTAGCTCAATAGGTGCCTTACACACAGCTTCGGCACCCGGGTCTTTCTTATACAATAATTTTATAAAAGGAAATTGTCATGATCAAGAATTTCGAACATGTATGCACAAGTACTGTAACTTTATTTATTTTTTGTGTTTTCTTGGTTAATATTTGTTTTTATAACTGCCAAAATGGGATCTATCTGTAATTATTCAATTTTCATTTTAAGGGTTAAAGTTTCTCAAATACAGGTCAAAGGTAAAGTTAAAAATTATAGGTACCAGGAGGTAGGTCTTTCACAGGCGATGATAAACCTATAAAATATAAAAGCCATATTACCTACTGTTCAAAACCTATAGCCAAAGTAAAAGTTTGGTATATTGCGATGGTAAAAGGTCGAGGTCACGAGGTCAAATTTGGAGGTAACCAATGAAAAATCTTATTACAAGGAATAGAGCCTGTAAAATATGGAGCCATAAAACCACCTATTCAAAAGTTATGGACAAGGTTCAGGTGTTTGTGGGCAAACAGACAGATAATCAGACGGACATGGCAAAAACTTTATATTCCAGAATCTGCGAATATTGTAGCATAATAAATGTGTGTCTACTGGTAAGGCTAGGCTCATAAACGTAAAACTAGCACCACTGCGCTACGCAGGTATGATGATGAAATATACAAGTCCTAGTGGACGTTTGCGAGAAGCACCGGCTTTTACAGGTGACATTGTACTTGAACATTTAAAGGTGTATCATGTACGGCGGTTCAGAATTGATAATAGGTAAGAAAACCTCTCTAGTTGTCATAGACTCGTAGGTATAGTGTTCGGGGCGTTAACATGTGAAGACCGGGAGTTACGGGTAGGGTTTCTGTCACTTTCTTCTATTTTTTTTAATTATTTTTCCATTACTGTCGTTTAAATAAATGTCCACATTTATATTTACATGTATATCGTGAAAGAGTTTCCATACATTGTTTTATTGCAAAAGTAGGCCGTCAACTGTAATAGTCGGCGCTTCTTGCAGAAGTCAAGTAATGAGAGGGGGATAATCTCTGTATCAATACTAATTATTGTGTTAATTTACAGTGGAACCATAAAGCACATGGAGTGTATAAAACGCGTCAATGATTATTGCAAAACAAAGCCCCGAGTCCCTCTCAGTGTTATGAGCATTGGTATACATAACACAAACCAGCTTGAACTACTACGAATCAAATATGGATGTGGTAAGGAAAAAACAAATAATATTCCACAAAAAAAAACAGCAAGATTGTTTTCCCATCCCACCCCCTTTCACCCCATTGAATTTAAGAGAAAATCTCTTTTATTGCAGCTACATACAATGGAGGTGAGGGCCACAGCACTACAACTGAAAAGACAATTTTTAGAGGGAGCAAGATTACCAGTGGTGGAGAACTCCAAAGGACGAGTCTCATCGTGATTGCTGTAGCCTGCCTGTTTGCCTTGAAATTTTATAATTAATTTCTCAATATTAAACTGATTTCAAATAAAGATATAATGCATGTTAAACGAGTTAAAAGAAACACCGAGACGGAAAAGGGGAAATATTGACAAAGATCGAGTTTTTGCATGACATGTACATATTTTTTTTCTTCAAATTTTAAATATATGTTTTAGGGTTTTAAAGATATTTAAGATTTAAGAATTTTAATGTACCGGTATGTACTTTTTTGGAGGCAAATAAATGTAAAATAAGTAAATTCAAAGAATCTTTGTCTTCCGCTTTCAGTGCCTTTGAGGCTGAGATGTCATTTATATGGCATATTATGTCACATAGTAATGTCCTTTTATAAAGCCTTCAGAGGTTATGATCACCAATGTTGATTTTTTTTAACATTCGGTCAAACATGAATGTCGAGTGTCAGAAATTATAGCAAGTTCGGAAATATCTTGTCACAGGTAATGCACATCTAAAATATGAAAACCAAATCCCTTCTCAATCAAAAGTTATAAGGAAAAAATATTTTTGAGAAGAAGGCATACCTTTAAGGCCAAGGTCACAAAAAAAAATCAAAGTGAATTTAGAAGGTTTTATCACAAGCAATACACAGGTCTTGTATAAAAGCCCTTTTT
>NW_026934279.1:0-11394 GCF_032062105.1 Saccostrea cuccullata
ATACAAGAAAACGCGAAATGATAATAAATGCAGCTGACAATCGTTATTTTTTTTTATATAGATAAAATAAAATATTTATAAATTCAAGAGACAAAACAGAAGGAGAATGAATGATGGCAAAATATCACATGACGGGAACTCAATTTTATGAATGAAGATTTTAAAAAGTTACTTGTAGTTTGTAGATGTTATTATCCTGGTGATTCTACTTGGCTGTGTGCTTCAAAAAAAGGGGGGGGTCGTCTCTAACATAGTAAATAGCCATAACGTTTGAACGGTAAGTACTAGGGCTTTCGTATTTCAAATATGTAATCCTCTAAAAGAACTTTTATTGGATACGACGAACTTTGACCCTTTGACCTAGACCTTGGAGAACACATGTGTACATCTGAATCTTTTTTTCTGTTTCGTTTCTATGGAAACCGTGAGCGACTCATTACAATTATTTTGAAAGTAGAAATCACTTTGACACATTGCAAGGAATAAACATTGAAAGTTTCAAAACGATTGCCTGAGTAGTTATTGAGAAAATCGAAATTAAAGAATTTTTACTTTCACCTGGTTTCCTTGGCAATAATCGATTATATGAAAATTTTAAATACGAGTTGCAGAACTACAGATACTAATCCTTAAAATAAGAAAAGTTTCATGACGAACGTTTAAGGGACCAGAGAGAACACTCTCGGACAAAATTTGTCGCTTTTTACAGGTTTCCATGGCAACGGTAGACATATTGGAACTGAACGACCTCACTGCACAACTACAACCAGTGATCGTCCTTTGAGGAAAGTTTCAGGAAGATTGACCCAGCCATCTCCGAGAAACAGCCTGGATAAAAAAAACATGCGTACAATATCAATATGTCGTCCCCGACTTCGTTCGGGGCGACATAATAATAATAACTGAAACGGACCTCGTTGCGAGCAACGAGAGGTCTTCCGTCCGATTCTAAAAAAAAAACCCGTAAAATCGAACGAAAAAAGTACAGATGGGTGATTGAACCAGGGTTACCAGCAAGTGTTTCCAACACGCTTACCTTTACTATATTGGGACCACTCTTCTAAATTTATTTCGTAAATATTTCTGCAACAGTATATATGTCTTGAAATTGTGAAAGGCTGGTCACTATTCATAATTTCGCGCCAAAATCTTCACGTCTTTTGTTTGGAAAGTTCTATTAAAAAGGTGTGATAGCTTCAATGAAATTAAGAACGTTCTTACAGCTTAAATTGTGAGTTTTAAAAGTCATTTAACATGTTTAATATGTTCAATGTACGAGACATAAAACATCGTTTATACGCAATTAATACGAAAGCAGTGTAATATGGGTATGATTCTTTAAACATATTTCAATTTCCCCAGTTAGTTACACATTCATTAAAAAACTGAAACTGAAACTGAAAAACGTGCCTCACCCAACTACTTCGGTCAAGAATTATGATACCATTTATGTTCAATAACTTGAATTAGATCTATTAGAAAACAAATGTTTACATAAACTTCATTAAACGATCTTTTGAAAATATGGCTTACTTATTTTATTTTTTTTCTATTAGCTTGAATGGGAAAACAGTGGCCGCGTTCTATACTCACTGAATATATTGTTTCTTGATAAACTTATGCTTACATGTATATTAATCGTGATTCGAGATCTTTTGTTCCATGATGCAAAACAAAAGGTTGTAGATATAGTATTTCATTTGTACATGTAGTCTAAAGAAGTCTTTTTCTACTTTTGAGAACCAGATAAACTTCTTTGAGAAGACCTCGCATTAAAACTTAGTTAAAACAAGAAAATACCAATGAATGTTACTACGACGTGACAATCAAAGTACTCTTTTACATTTCATTCATTTATCCTTATGCTAGTTTCGTTCAACCACACGCTCAGCTGACTCCATAACCCCCTACGCGCTAAATGTCGGAGTTGACAGAGACTGACGCCATTTTGGATACGCTTCGAATTTTCAAATGTTAATATCTAGAGTTTGGATTTATCAATTTATAAACAAATTATATATTAAGCCTAATTAGAGGGTTTCTATTAAAAGATATTAAAATAATTCAAAAATTTTGAAAAACAAAAAAGTTAGAAAATTCGACTGTTTAAATTTTCATCTGGAAACAACAGGAAGTACTGAAGACGGAACGAAGGTCTGCGTCCTGGATAGGGAATATCACGATCTATAATCCCTGAAAGTTTGACATTTATATCTTTTACCGTTCTTGAGATTAACAGCGGACAAAATGCCATTTTAAATTCACGAAAAGGTCTGTAATTTGGCACCGGAAGTGAATTTCCAAAGTCTCTCGGATAAAATAATTTCGGATCACAACACATTGTTTGTGAGAATTTCGTGAAAATACACCTAGTAGTCTTTGAGAAATCGCGTTCACAAAATTAGATGGTCAGAAAAAATAATAATAATAATAAGAAACAATAGAATCGCTATAAGGTCTTCCGTGAAGACGGAAGACCTTAATAATAATAATAGAGAAGAAAAACAGAGTAAAAACAATATGTTCCCAAACTCCGTTTGGGAACATAAATATCAGTAATTATCAGTAAGAACAGCACCGTATCAGTAATTATCAAACATTATCAGTAAAATTTGGGATTCTCAGTACTTTTTGTCCAGTAGTGGAAAGAACTTTCAACATCATCAGACAGAGATGCTACTGGCCACAAATGTTCAAGGACATCAAGAATTATTGTCAGAAATGTGAACATTGCACAGTTTCAAAAATACCGCCATCAACAGTACACGCCAGCATGGGATATTTAAGTGCATCAGAACCATTTGAGATTGTTCTATCTGACGTATCCGTATACGTATCCTCTATCCGTATCGAGATATGAATTGCATCTCGATCCCGATGTCTCAACCATTTAATACAATTTCCGTCTCTGTTTGTGGTTAAATAAGCCACAGTCATGCATTGGAAAATAGCAAATGGTAATTTTTCTTTTAAAAATACTTAACTGCTGTGAACCTCTATCATTTCGTAGAAAAATATCTATTTAAAAAAAAAGAAAATGAATATAAATAAATTCAAGTATAGAATATTTCATTTTAATTATTTTGTTTTAAAATTAAATTCATTTTGTTTCAAAGTATTTGTAGGAAATCTCCTTTCTCTTTTTCCTCTCGCTTAATATCAGGATATTTTATTGATATATTCTGAATTTTTCATATACCTTTACACGGTATAACGGTATACCACCCCCCCGCCCTCACACACACTGAAATAGAAAATACGTTATCATCAACGCGATTGATAAAACACTGTAGCCGTTTTTAAAGAGACTATTCAAACTGATTTCATAATTTGCTTCAGGACCCAGGACCGTTACAAGTATTGAGTATATGCATTGAAGAGCCTGTTCAACTCCCTCCTTTCCCCTCCCTCACATTAATTGGCGTCAGAAGCAAATTGAAAGTAGGGAGGGGGGGTGGCTAATTGAAAGAGAAAAAAATATAAGTCCTGAAAAACCTTGACATGCATAAAAAAGTACTTAAATTTTGTGTGTGTGGGCGGGGGGGGGGGGGGGGAGAGAGAGGGGGTCGAAATTTTTTAATTGCCATTTTTTTTTTATCACTACCACTTACTCTTCTTTGACTGCAATACGACATGCCTTTTGAAAGTGGAAAGGGAGCTTATCCTACGCCTGCAGTCCCCCCCAGTTCCGGTGTCTGTGCCTCACAATTTAATGTGCACACACGACATTTGATAACGACTTTTGACTATCATTCATTAACATCATTAGTGGTTGATATAAAAACTATTTCAGAATATGGTATTCAAAAAATATTATCTCAAATCTTTTTTTATGCTAAGATCAAAATAAATATGGCTCAAAATTTTCAAAATAATACATCTTATTTTGCTAAGTCTACTTTTCCATCGTGCTAATTTTCTTCTCTTTTTTTTATCCGACTTTCTTTTTTATTTATATATACAATTTGGCCGAGATCGAGATCATTGTGCACAACGAAGAGAAGGAACTGCTTCAATGTAGCCAAGAAAAAAAATAACGCATTAAAAGAAAAATTACAGTGATGAAATACATGTATAAAGTTTTTCAGAGCTTGCTTTGTTCACTATAAACTCGATCATGTAACTTTCATAAAAAGAAGTTAATATGCAAATAGAATAGTTTAAGAAAGGAAGATACATCGTAACCTAACATTTTCTTTTCTCCCCCTTTATCGACAAGTGTTAAATCAATTGAGTACTACATATACTGCGTTTAATCGCAACCCTGTCGGAAATTGTACATAATCAATTCTCAAGCTCCTTGAAACCCTGGATACGCATAGGCGTTACCCCCACTTTCTTGCAAAGATAGACATTAGACATAATATAGGCATTTGAAAGTGGGGTTTACCTTTTTTGTTGGTTTAGCCCCCCCCTTTCAATTAACGCCCCCACTATTTGCCTGCGCCGCCACTGATACGGCTGTCGACCTACAATTTAGGGAGTGTATTTGAACCGCCCCAGAATTACCAGCTATCCAATTTTTTTCTGGAGAAATATGACCATCAAATACGATTAATGGCCGCGGCATAAAGATGATAAAAAAGGAAAAGAGGATGGACGTTTTCAGTAAATCCCCCATACACATTTGTTTTGCAATATGGTGAAATCTTTCCCAGTTAATGTACAATTACATGTTTTTACAATTAATTTACAAGTTTGAGATCAGAAGGTTTAACTGTATATATAATTATATATTATTGGGGATATGTCGTGTAAAATTCTTGTAAATATTAATGTTAATTTTAGAATGATAAATGAATACCCTAAGAGAGAGAGAGAGAGAGAGAGAGAGAGAGATTTTCGAACAATTTTCTACACATTTAAATAATTCAAATCATGCTTGTTTTTCTAATTTTTATTTTTACACTTTTACCCCCTCCCCTTCTCCCCCCAAAACATGATGCATAAGGCGTGTATAGCAACTGATATGTTTTTTATTAAAAATATCACACTACATATCATTTTTTAGTGAATGAGGTTAAAAATCAAACATGAAACGATGGAAATGTAACCGGATTGTTTAGACATCGGGATCGAGATGCCTTTCATATCTCGATACGGATACGGATACGTATACGGATACGGATACGTCAGATAGAACAATCTCTATAGGAATGTATCGCTATAGACTTTTCCATCTTAGAAAAATCCCAGGGATACGAAAATGTGTTAGTGTTAACGGATGTATTCAGTAAATGGACCATCGCAATTCCAACCAGGGATCAAACGGCACAGATTGTGGCAAAAGTGTTAGTGAAGGAATTATTCTGTGTATTTGATGTGTGTAAGAGAATTCATTCCGACCAAGGAAAGTGCTTTGAGGCAGAAATAATACAACAACTGTGTTCGCTATATAACATCAAGAAATCCAGAACTACAGCCTATCACCCCCAAGGCAATGGCCAGTGTGAGCGTTTTAACAGAACCCTCCATGACCTCCTACGCTCTTTACCTCCAGCTAGGAAACGGAAGTGGCCTGAGTACATAAGGGAGTTAGGGTTTCCGAACAATATCACACCAAACGCATCCACTGGATACTCTCCTTACTACTTGATGTACGGTCGTCAGCCACATCTTCCAAAAGATTTCCTTTCAGGCCGAAGTACCAAACCGTCAGATGAAATCAACATCGACAGATTGGCAGAGTTACATTCAGAGAAGCTTGCGTTCGCTTACAACAGAGCCAAAGAAGAACTTACCAGAAAACGAAACCGCGCGAAAACAGAGACAAGACTTTGGCAGATGCGAAAAAGAACTCCAGATCGGCGACAAAGTGTAAGTTCGAAATCGAGGTGTGCGAGGCCGAGATAAGATTCAAGACAAATGGAAGCCGGAAATTCCTATCATTGTGGATAAACCGTTCAAATCAGTGTATAGTGTGAAACCAGTGAATGGTGATGTTGTGAAAAATGTAAATAGGGTTGAAATAAAACCAGTGATTTGTGATTCAAGTATGTGATTATTTCCCTGCCTATGTTGTGAAATATAGACTTATTCCGAGTGATGTAGAGACTCTACGTGACAGTTTATATTGAACATTTATTTTCATATTGCATATATATATATTTTTCATATTGATGAAATTTTTATGATATATATTTTTCTTATGTATCTATTTATATTAATCTGAGGGAGATATTAACATTTCGTGGGGGAGTATGTGGTAGACCAAATTTACTATTATAATTTATCGTATGTATTCATTCGTTTTGGAATCATTCTATTTTTCGTTTCATCTAAAGTACCCTTAAATATTTTTTATCTTCAATTTTATTGGCTCATTTGATATTATCCAATAGGTATAATTTACCTTGAGTATAAGTAACCGTTCAAACTAAGCAAAATTGGGCAGTACTACATTTTTAAAGAAGAAATTATATCCAGCCGATATCAGATGCATCTTGTGGTCAAAGTCTTTATTCTAATTCTTCAATAATAAATAAAATGGATACCAACATCTGAGTCATCATTTGCCATTAACTGCTCGGTTACAGTATGTTGCGACAACTTATGAAATACGACCACTATTGGAATAAGTATTTCAATAATGGTTGAAAATGCATTTCAATTAGAAACATAGGTTGCAACCACTATTGAAATAATGTTCACATTTTAAATAAAGTTTTCAAGAGCATTGAAATAATGATTTCAAAAATGATTTATATAATTATTCTGATAGTTGCTGATATTTAAGACTAATACCACATTGCAAAACTTATTGAATTACTTAACTATTAAAAAAATATACAAGGATTATTGGTTCTTTATGTTATTCTGCATTTTAAATTAATTTATTGCGTTTGCTATTAAAATTAGAAGAAGTTGAAAATAGTTTCAAAACACCGTGCTTCTACATTTTAATCACACTTTACCATTTTAATAAACCCTATTACCTGTACCAACTTCCCTAAAACAATTTTAATGTCTTGACGAGTAGACATTGGCTTTACTATCCTTATTTGTAGTGCAGGTAATTCTATGAATATGTGCGACAATTTAGTTCTATTTTAATTCATTTTATCAAAAATATCCATATTTTCATCACAAAGTTCTGTGCACAAAATTATCAGTCTTGCTCCTTAATTTTAGTGAAGTCTAGAGATTATAATTTCGACATCTACATTATTTGATTGTAATTGTCTGTTAGTTTTTGCCGATAAGGCCAGATTCGGCGGGGGCTTGTTTATTACATTTGCATACATGTTTGAATTACAGATTAGTCAGTGTCCGTGTGGAAAGTGTCCGCTTATTGAATTAGTTATTATATTTTTAACAATAATTTTATTTTTTCAATAAATTAGTTTACATGTATTGTGTTAAAAAACAGAATGTGTAATTCATCCTTATATTTGTTTTAATATTTGGAATAACTCTATAGAGCTTGCAATGTGGTTTTGGCATTAAAATCATTGTCAAGCACTTATTTATTATTTTAATAATATCTATTGGAATTATTGTTTAAAGCACTACTGGAATCAATATTTCAATGACATTGAAATCTTAATGTTATTCACTATTGAAAATTTTATTTTTAAAGTGAACATTATTTCAACAGTGGTTGGTTTCAACCTGTGTTTGTTAACGAAATGCACTCTCAGCCAAAATATTGAAATGCTTATTTCAATAGTGGTCGTTATTTCATTAGTGGTTGCAACAACAGTATCTTTTAATTAATCTTCTCCTCAGGAACCATTGGGACAAGACGGATAAATCTCATGAAAAAGCATCCATAGGTAGTGTAAATTAAAGTTTGTGCAAATCATAACCCCCGAGGGTAGGGCGGGGCCACAATGGCTGATCAAATTTTTACATAGAAATATATATGAAATGATTTTTTTTTAAAAATTCTCCAGAACCATTGGACAAGAAAAGATGAAACTCATGTGAAAGCATTCTCAGATAGACACAAGTTTGTTCAAATCATCACCCCCGGGAGTATGATGGGGTCACAATGAGAGATAAAGGTTTTGCATAAGAATATAGCAGACCCTGATTTATCCGGACGCTTTGGTTCCTAGTCAATTTGTTCGGATATGCGACATTCTGGTACCCGAATCACCGGTTAGACAAGACAAACTTACATTTACAAATTTCGTTCCGATGAAAAGTCGTCCGGATACTGAAGCATCCGGTTATCTGGGGTCCAATACCTGAAGGTCTACTGCATATAGAAAAAAAAAATCTTCTCCAGAACAGAAAAAAAGTTTTGTTTAGTCAAATTGAAATGTAAGCATTTGCAAGTTGTGAAGATTTTAAATTACTCAAATAACTTGGAGGTAGGGGTCACAATAAATGATCAAGTAATATGTTGAGAAAATCTTTAAAATCTTCTTTTAAAGTATGGCAAAATAACACATGTATGCTTAATTATTATGGTGACATTCTCAAGCATAGGAAATTAAAATTCCCTACTCCACAACAAGTAAACTTTTCAATACTGAACTGATTTGTGTTTTCTAATTAGCCCATATGCTCAGGTGAGCCATATGGCCCGGAAGGGCCTGTTGTTATTAAACATAATAATTGCACATCGTATATATTCACAGGTGTAATGAAGCATAAAAAATATTATACTTTGACTAAATCAGGGCTACATTATGACGTCATAGTAGGCAAGACGACATCAGTTTTAGAGCACAAGTTTTCGTAATATTGGTATTTAGAGAATGAATTAGAAAGAATAAGAACAAAAAAAAAAGGAAAAAAGAAGCCCGAGTACAAAGAATATTTGAATAAGCTCCGGAGATACTAGCTGCAGATCTATAGCTATCCTAGAAAATATTTATTGATCGACCGGATAGCTACAGATCTGCAGCTACGGACATATATATAACAGTAGATGTTTCTCCAAAGAATGGTTGCATCTAATCTCCTTTAGGGCGTTATTATTGAGGGGACACCAGCATAATGCAGTTTTGTTTTCTATAGTATTCAATACATCGGTAAAATTATTTTTATCCCCCTCCCGTGCTCCTCCAGTTCCTACTGCCATAAGATTGAAACCAGTTTTCCTCTTCTTTTAATACAATTTATAGCTATGCATGATATTTCAATAAATTTCTTTTTTTTAACTTCCTCTTTCAGTATTTTCATACCTGTAGTCTCGAAATTTGTAATTTTTTTCTGGTACTAAATCCTTATTATATAATGTATTGATGTTTGTTAAACCCTTATAAAATCATTCTATATATTTATTACTTATAAAAAGTTCAACAAAAGAACTGTTTATTACATCGGTGTAACAACTTCACTAAAGACCGGTCTTACATAAGAATGTTAGACTGCAACGTTACTTGTCTGTTACTACAGAAGAAAATTAATGATTGTCTAATATCGGCGACGTGAAAAAAGCCGAAGTTAAGAGTCACAAGTTGTTGCTAACAGCAAAGGTAAGGAAGAAGGGAATAGTATGTTTCGTGATAAATAGTTTTTGTAATACAATATATATATAATTGATTTTGTTGTTGATGTTTTAAATTTTCTGCAGAAGCCATAATTTTTCCATATAAAATAATAGATAATATAGCGTGTATTGATTAAATTGATCAATCTTAAGTGAGCAGTGAAGGGTTTAACATAACAGTTATAGACTGGGATTCGGGCAACATTTGAATTGTTGGACCTGAAGATGAAAATTTTGCCCGTGGCCTGCGGCCTCGGGCCACATTTTCACCTTCCGGTCCCAAAAAATCACATGTTGCCCTCTTACCAAGTCAATAACTGTACAATAATATATTATGTGTGAGAAAAGTTTTACCCGGTACAAAAAGCTAACGTGGAGTGCTCATTGGCAAACATTTTTTTAATGTGCCCTCCTATGTTTGCTATGCGAAGCAATCATTTTTGAATTTCATTGAATAATTTACAAGTAGAAAAGTATAGTAAAAAACAATACCTGGGATCGATACCTTATAAAGATCAAATTAAAGAAAAAGTAAACGTATAACACGTAGGACAATATTTAGAAAAAATAAAAATATGTGCCCGGAAGGGAAGAGGGCTCAAAGGGTTCATTAAAACTTCTGTCCAAGTCCTTTGAAAGTACGCGCAATTCCCAATCCCCCGCCCCTCCCTTTTTGAAGCTTAAAATTTTAAACCATACTGACATACTGAGAGTTGTAGATAGAGCGGAGAATTTATTTCACTAGTGCTTAAAGCCAGGCACAACTTAAGAAATGACTTAAGAAAAATTTAAGATAAGATTGTTTCGTGAAACAGCTGTGAAAATTTCTTAGGAAATTCCTAAGTTATAACTTAGGCATATCTTAAGTAATGGCTTAGGACATATCTTAGGAAACGTTTGTGAAATAGGCTCCTGGAATAACAATACCAAGTGTAGTCAGGTCATTCATCTAGTTGTGGTCATCCTTGCGTACAAATGCTCCTTGAATTAATCATTATAAAGGCGTTTGTATTATTTGAGTTGTGTTTGATTCCTAACTTGAATGGTATTTTGAGAAGCAGAGGGGGACTTATTTTTAAACACTAATGTGTAATATCAAAAAGCATATGTAATACTTATTGAAGGAATGAATGGAGCTCATTTTTTGTTCATTCAAACATGTGTTACCGGTCACGGTAGCCTAGTGGTAGAACATTCGCTTCGTGATCGGAGGGCGCGGGTTTGATTCTCGTTTGCGGCACCGCGTCATACCTAAGACGTAAACAAAGGTAGTGACTGTTCCTTCGCCAAGCGCTCAGAACTAGAAGTGAAAGTCACGGGTCTTTCGGATACGACCTTAAAAACGTAGGTCATGTGTCACGGTAGGCGCCGGCACGATAAAGAACCCTCACTGCTCAATGGCCCTGAGAGCCGAGTATAGGTCAAAAGAACTATATGCGGTGTATTGCATATATTTGCCCCTGCAAAAGTAAAATTTAGAAAACTTCCTGAAATGTGCTGAATTCGATAAATTGTATTAGAAATTTAAATTAACAGAAAATATTATAGTGTCAAAGCAGTGTATTCACAATTTTTGTTTTTATGACATCACAAACTAGTCCGATTTTATATCCTTTTTCAGAGAGAGGACAAAATGGACAAAATTTCAACAATTTTAGCTTCAAAGTTTATAAAGCGCAAGTTTGTTCAAGAACAATATTGACACATTTAACTGATATTATCATTGTACACATTATATCAAAATATTGATCCTGAACACACATGCGCTCAGTGACTTTTACTCAAAATATCGACAAAATATGTACATTTTTCTGTAAAATTCATAAAAAACTGACATTTACGTTATGTTTGTGACGTCATTACGTACATATGGCGTCATTACTTATGAAATATTAAGTGCTTTGAAGTCAGCATACACTTCCCTGTTTAAGAACTTAATTATACCCGCA
>NW_026934280.1:0-113398 GCF_032062105.1 Saccostrea cuccullata
AAGAATTTTAACTCTCACCTGGTTTCCATGGCAATAATCGATTATTTGAAAATTTTAAATGCGAGGCGCACAACTACAGATACAAATCATTAAAATAAGAAAAGTTTCATGACGAACGTTTAAGGGACCAGAGAGAACACTCACGGACAAAATTTGTCGCTTTTTACAGGTTTCCATGGCAACGGTAGACATATTGGAACTGAACGACCTCACTGCACAACTACAACCAGTGATCGTCCTTTGAGGAAAGTTTCAGGAAGATTGTCCCAGCCATCTCCGAGAAACAGCCTGGATAAAAAAAACATGCGTACAATATCAATATGTCGTCCCCGACTTCGTTCGGGGCGACATAATAACTAGATAAGAAACTCGTTGCGAGCAACGAGAGGTCTTCCGTCTGATTCTGCAAAAAAAAACTCCGCAAAATCGAGCTGAAAAAAAGTGATCAAACTTCTTATGGAAACAATTGGGATTAAACCGGAATTGCCAGCGTGAAAATGCAATGCGCTTACTATTACGCTATTGGGACCACAGCTCTAAATGTATTTGTATATGTATACTTCTGCAACAGTACATATCTTAGAATAATGAAAGGCGAATCACTATTCTTAATTTTGCGTCAAACGCCACGATTAAATCTTTGCACCTTTTCTTTGGAATGTTCCATTTAATAGGTGTGATAGCTTCAATGGAAAGGAAAAAAAGAACGTTCTTATATAGCTAAAATATCAAGGTGAAGACAGTATAATTAACACATTTTACAAATTTCATATTGTATATAAGCAAGTAACACTAAAGTAGTGAAACAGTTATGCATTTTTAACTTTTTAAAATTTTCTGTTTATCCCCTAAGTGAACTATCCCGATTAGCTAAGCTTTCATAAAAAGGTTGAAATGTTTTTCCGAAAAAACATGTGTCACCCGAAGACAGTCAATGAATTGGATACCATTTATGCTCAATAACTTGAATCAGATCTTTGAGACAAGAATGTTAATATAAACTTCATTTAGCGATCTTTTAAAAAACTGTTATCTTATTTTGTATTTTCTATTATTTTCATATGACACTAGTGTGCATGGGAAAAACAGTTTGTAATTTTTATACATACTATATTCATTGATATTGTTTCTAAAAAAACTATTACTTATAACTATGATTTAAGATCTGTTTTCACGTGTTGAAAATAAAAGGTACCGGAGATAGGTATAATATAAGATAGGTAGAATTTCTTTTTCACATTTAGTCTTTTCTTTTTCTACTTTGAGAACCAGCCAAAACCAATTATAGAAGACATTTAAGAAGAACATAGTTCGACAGAGAATTGCAACGTTACTACGACGTGACAATCCAAGTATTCCTTTACATTTTTTTTTTCCTTGTCTTACTTTCGTTCAAGCAAACGCTCGGCTGACTCCGTAAACCCCTATTGCGAAATGTCGGAGTTGACAGAGACAGTCGCCATCTTGGACCCGCTTCAGATTTTTAAATGCTAATATCTAGAGTTTCGATTTATCAATATTCAAACAAATTATATAGTGAGCACAATAAGAAAGATTTCTATTAACACACCAAAAATGAATGAAAAATATTGAAAAACAAAAAAGTTAGAAAATACGATTTTTTTAAATATGCATATCGTAACGAGCAGAAGTATTGACGACGCACGAAAAGGTGATTCTGCAAACCAAAAAGTCACGAACTATCGTCTCCAATAAATCTCCAGTTCATATCTTTAGTCATTTTCGATAAAAAGGGGCGACAAAATTGCATTTTAAAATCAGGAAATTGTCCATAACTTGGCACCGGAAGCGAATTTTCCAAAAAGCGGAATTTTATATAAAATTCATATAATGACGCATAATTCCTGAAAATTTCATTGAAAACGGCTGAATAGTTTACGAGAAATCGCCTGCACAAAATTTTGGTCAAAAAAAGAATAATAATAAGAAACAGTAGAATCACTATAAGGTCTTTCGTGAAGACGGAAGACCCTAATAATAAGAAACAATAGAATCACTATAAGGTCTTCCGTGAAGACGGAAGACCTTAATACTAGTGCTAATTGTAACGGGGAACCGTTACAGATTTACCAAACGCTCCCCAACTCCCTTTTCGTGCCATATTCCCTGTAAGTTTCATTAAAGAAGGCAAAATCTATGCATCTAAGACGTAAACAACGTTTTCCCAAATGTACACCAAGTGTTTCAAATTTAAGCAATGCAGGCGTGCGCATGTGATTGCATGAGCGTAATGACGATATCATCTTGTCTACACTATTTTACTCATTCACGTGCACGCACGTGCATGATGACCATACCTTCTTGTAGGAGTCCATTATGTCTGTCTATGTTCTTAATCCCATCCTGTTTGGTTGAAAAACCAGGGAGTTATAGCCATTTAAAGTTTCAGCCAATCACATTGCAGCGCACGTGCATGCGCGCGTTTTCATGACAATTATTATATATCATATTGAAGGACATCTTAAAGTATGCCTATGTTTTAAATTTCAAAGCCTTTTGTAAACAAAACAGAAAAGACATTGAGATTTTTGTTTCAGCCAATCAGAGCAAAGCACACGTGCACACACGTGCATGCATGTGAATGTTGCCATACCATCTTGTAGGAGTCCTTTATGTCTATTTATGTTCTAAATCCCATGCTGTTTGGTTGAAAACCAAGGGAGTTATAGTCATTTAAAGTTTCAGCCAATCAGATTGCAGCACACGTGCATGCGCGTGATTTCATGAAAAACTTGATATATCAAATTGTAGTACATCCTAATGCATGTCTATGTTATAAATTTCAAAGCATTTCATCATAAAACAAAAAAGATATTAAGATTTCTGTTTCAGCCAATCAGAGCAAAGCGCACGTGCATGCGCGTGAGTTCATGCAAATTTGACCATGTCATCTTATCTACACAACTTATATATCTTTATATAATGAGTTTCAAAACATTTCATCAAAAAATATAAAAGTTACAACCATATTAAATATATCAGTCATTTTACTCATTGCACGCGCCCGCACGTGCATGCGTATGCGCGCAAAATGACCTTCGTTCGGCACATCTACACAACATGCCTACTAACCCTAAAAAGGTTTTAACTTAGTTTGGTGAACAGTTTCTGAGAACACTTCCGGACAAAAAAGTACCGGAGAAGAAATAAGAAGAAAAAAGAATAATAATAATAATAATAATAACTAGGGCTAATTGTAACGGGAACCGTTACAGATGTTCCCCAAACGCTCCCCAACTCCCTTTTGTTCCATATTATCTGTAAGTTACATTAAATAAGACAAACGCGATACATTTTATACTTTAACAAAGTTTTTCCAAAAGTATTCAATTTCAGCATTGCACGCATGCGCATTTGAATGCATGTGCATAATGACCATATCATCTTGTCTACATTATTCATATATTTTAATATACTAAATATTACAGCATTTAATCCAAAAATATGTTTAATCTAGTGTATTTGTAATTTTACTCATTTCGCGTGCACGCACGTTTATGCATGTGCATGATGACCATACCTTTTTGTAGGAGTCTATTACCCGGTATGTCTATCTATGTTCTGAATCCCGTCCTGTTTGGTTGAAAACCAAGGGAGTTATAGCCATTAAAAATTTAAGCCAATCAGATTGCAGCGCACGTGCATGCGCGTGATTTTATGAAAATTATTATATATCATATTGTAGGATATCCTAAAGCATGCCTATGTTTTAAATTTCAAAGCATTTCGTCAAAAAACAAAAAAGATATTGAGAATTTTGTTTCAGCCAATCAGAGCGAAGCGCACGTTCATGCACGTGCAAGCATGTTCATGATGACAATATATTCTTCTAGGAGTTCATTATGTCTGTCTATGATCTAAATCCCATGCTTTTTGGTTGGAAAACAATGGAGTTATAGCCATTTAAAGTTTAAGCCAATCAGATTGCAGCGCACGTGCATGCGCGTGCTTTCATGACAATTATTATATATCATATTATAGGGCATCCTATAGTATGCCTATGTTTTAAATTTCACAGCATTTCCTCAAAAAACAGAAAAGATATTGAGATTTTTGTTTCAGCCAATCAGAGCGAAGCGCACGTGCATGCGCGTGAGTTCGTGCTAATTTGACAGTGTCACATTATCTACACTATTAATATATCTAAATATAATGAGTTTCAAATCATTTCATCAAAAAATGTAAAAGTTATGTCCATAATAAATATATCGGTCATTTCACTCACTTCACGCGCACGCACGTGCAGGCGTATGCGCGCAAAATGACCTTCGTTCCGCACACCTACACAACACACCTATTAACCCTAAAAAGGTTTTAGCTCAGTTGGGTGAACACTTTCTGAGAACACTCGCGGACAAAAAAGTCCGGAGAAGAAATAAGAAGAAAAAAGAATAATAACTAGTGCTAATTGTAACGGGGACCGTTACAGATGTTCCCCAAACGCTCCCCAACTCCCTTTTGGTGCCATATTCCCTGTAAGCTTTATTTATTAACACAAACTCTATGCATTTGAAATTTTAACAATGTTTACCCAGAAATGTACCATGCTCATTCAAATTTTAGCATTGCACGTGTGCACATGTGAAGGCATATACGTAATGACCATATCATCTTGTCTACACAATCTATATATTTTGATATATACTAAATATTAAAGTATTTAATCCAAAAGTATTAAAAAATTCGCTCATTCAAGTGTATTTTTGATTTTACCCATTTCACGTGCACGCACGTGCATACATGAGCATGGTGACCATACCTTCTTGTAGAAGTTCATTAAATCTATCTATGTTCTAAATCCCATCCCGTTTGGTTGAAAACCAAGGGAGTTAAAACTGTTTAAAGTTTCAGCCAATCAGATTGCAGCGTACGTATACGTACATGTATGCATGTGCATGGAGACCATACCTTCTTGTAGATGTCCATTATATATATCTATGTTCCAAATCCCATCCTGTTTGGTTGAAAACCAAGGAAGTTATAACTGTTTAAAGTTTCAGCCAATCAGATTACAGCTCACGTACACGCACGTGTATGCACGGCATGGTGACCATACCTTATTGTAGAAGTCCATTTTATATATCTATGTTCCAAATCCCATCCTGTTTGGTTGAAAACCAAGGGAGTTATAGCTTTTTAAAGTTTCAGCCAATCAGATTGCAGCTCACGTATACGTACATGTATGCATGTGCATGGAGACCATACCTTCTTGTAGATGTCCATTATATATATCTATGTTCCAAATCCCATCCTGTTTGGTTGAAAATCAAGGGAGTTATAGCTATTTAAAGTTTCAGCCAATCAGATTGCAGCGCACGTGCATGCACGTGTTTTCATGATAATTTCTATGTATCATGTTGTAGGATATCCTAATGCATGGCTATGTTCAAAATTTCAAAGGATCTCCTCAAAAAACAAGAAAGATATTGAGACTTTAGTTTCAGCCAATCAGAGCAAAGCGCACGTGCATGCGCGTGAGATCTTGCTATTTTGACCATTTCATATTGTCTATATTACTAATATATCCTTACATTATGAGTTTCAAAGCATTTCATCAAAAATTTAAAAAGTTACGCCTATATCAATTAAATCGGTCATTTTACATGTTGCACGTGCGCGCTCTTGCAAGCACGTGCGCGCAAAATGACCTTTGTTCGGCAAATCTACATAACATGTCTATTGACCCTAAAAACATTTTACCTTAGTCGGATGTGTAGTTTACAAGATCACTCAAGGACAAAATTTTCCCAGGAATAATAATAATAATAATAACTAGAAAATCTTGTTGCTACAGCAACAAAAACGGTCTTCCGTTTTTCCCTATTTATCTGTAAGAATTAACTTTTTCTATGTTAAAAAATACATAATTATATTTTACATACGATAATTGGAATTTGCTGAGAAAGAAAGTTTAAAAAGGGGGTCTCATTCTGAGGACAGGAAAAGAAACTACCGGGGTGTATTTTACTAAAACCCTTGAGTCTTGACCTGTTGACGTTACTTTAGACATTTTAGTCTTAATAACAGAATTATGTAAAATTAATTCAAAAACCCTATTTGTAAGGGAAAATAATGGGAAATTTAAATGCATATGTTACGTAGTTTTTCTCTCATAAGTTCATAATTTAAGGGTCTTATTCCATTAAACATTGTGAATTTTAACGTTTAAACAGCATTTTACAGTTAGATGTATTGGCGGTATTTTTTGTGAAACCTGAACAATAACTTATAAAAAATAAAATTGATTAAAAATAAATACTTTAAAAAATATAATGAGAAGGAAATAAATTATATATACCAGAGTAATTTTATAAAATACACGATTTACATGTAAAAGTGTGGTTTTAAGGGACTCCGATCCTCAGCCAGGAAGGACAACTCTTTATTTTATAATTTAATTTAAAAAGTCTCAAAATGAAGCTTGAAAATGGAATCTTTCCATGCAATAATTTTCATTATATACCTCTCAATATGCGTCAAGGTTCTTTGAAGTTCTCAGAAAGGTCTTCTAAAAAGTATAAATTTTTACCCCGGAAAAGCATTTTAAAATTACACATACATGTATATAAAGAAATTGATGTTCATTTTAATCTAACTATTAATAACAATGTTTTTTAACATGATATGAAATTAGAAGTGATTTATGGTTATGCGGCTTTGCAATGACATGAGAATCTTTACACAGTCTGCATTGTAAAATGATCGAGGTAAATAAAAGAAATTAAAGTACATTATACCTAGTATGTATACAAATTGTGGAATTTCTTCAAAAGCCTGGATACCTATGATTTTCATTTTTTAAAAGTGTTAATTGATCACATATTAATTGGTAAATGCATAGCAGGTGTTTTTATTCGCAATTCCTGAAATATAATTGAGTTTTACTTATTTTCACTATACAATAAGATTAACTTGAAAGATGAAGTCTGAAGATTTATTATGGGTAAAAACGCGTTACTTTGAAAATTCAGTGGCATTTTAGTGAGCAATCTCAATTAGCCAATGCTTGATTTTCAGAACCTGAAGATCAGAGTACCTTAAAAAGACAAGATTTACACAAAAACTACCAGGGAGGGTTTTTTTTTATATATAACTTTAGAAATACTGAAGGGATAACTGTACATTAACATGCTATGATGAAAAATCCCTAAAGGAACCTCAGTGACTTTAAAATCATTTTGATATTATGAGCATTTATTGGTTAAAATGTTTATTTTGCTTATTAAGTATTACTCCTACAAGTAAGAGCCTCGGTTAACGTCCCTACGCTCCTTATATAACGCGGCGCCAAGTCAAAAGTATCTGCCGTGAACCTCTAGCATGCTGGAGTAATCAAGTATTAACATCACAAATTTTTATCTTTCCAATTGATATCAATATATATTTTTTATTATCTTGAACATTTACGCAATCTCTCATCTCGCACTATGTATCGTTCCGGGACCGTTGGGAGTCGGGAATCGGAAGACTAGTTTTACCCCATGCCGAAATATGTGACGTCATTGTCATTTCCTTGCTTGGGAGTGCAGCTGCAGACTGAGACTTGCAACTTGGAGATATTGTTTAGATACCAAGACAAAGTTTTGGAGAAAGTCTATAAAGACCCTCAAAGACACGAGATTTTTGTTTATTCCTACTAGCTGCTCGAGCCTGCTGAAAGAGATTTATAGGTAAGTACTTTTGGTGTATTGAAAATTTCCATTACTGGCTATAATTTGTCAAAGATGGCGGCTAAGGGAGATTACTGATGGATTGATAAGAATCTTGACAGACGCATGAAAATTGATGTTGCCATGAATTAAAATATCAAAATTTTGTTTTATTTAGGCTTTTCCAAATTTTTTTCTTTGTTTAGCATCCCAAATTTGAAAACCTATCTTTGTATAACCACTAAACAGAGTAGACACACAGATCCCAAGGGAAAAGGCACATTTTACAGGTCCGGCACAATGTCTTGATTAAGCTATATAGCTTGATTTAGCTTTATAGCTTTATTAAGCTATTCGGAATAGCTTGATTAAGCTATTTTATCACACTTTTTTCTCATATGTTTTATTTTTTCAGCATGTGCAAAAAGTCGCACCTTGGTGCAGTGGGAATATTAAACTTTGAACTCTTCTGAATACAATGCATGTAAAAATCACTCACGAAACTGTGTCTCCTTGAGAGACTTTGAACTCAAAGTTTTAAAAGTTTTGGGGCTATTGATGAGTGAACACACAGTTATCTCTTGAATGAAATTATAAAGGTGGTCAGTTATGACCAACAGCATAATTGAATGGTAACAGTTCAATTCAATGAGAAGCAATCATACTTATCCACGCCTCACCGCACTCAATATAATAGTGCAGTTACATAAAAAATGGAAATTCATTTTTTGCTTAAAAGTAATCAACAACAGCAATGTTAGAACTTTCTATGGTTTAGGTTGTATTTTTGATAGCGATAAGTACATATATGCATCTATAGTCAAATACTTGCGACTTTTTGTTTATTTCTTTCTAAAAACGTTTTTGTTAAAAACTGCATATAAATAGCTTTATTAAGCTATTTTGAATAGCTTAATAAAGCTATATAGCTTTTTAAAGCTATATAGCTTATTAATCAAGCGATTGTGATAGACCTGTTTGTGTTTGCAGAGATTCCGAAAACCAAATTTTTCTATCAGTCATTCGGACTGATGACTTAATGTGTTCTATCAGTCCGAAACATATTCTATCAGTCCGAATAAATTTTTAAAATATACAGTGTATTTCTCATGTCATATGTAATTCAAAGAAAATGGCATTGAATATGTAAAAAAAATTGTGGCTCACAAACACTGATTGTGATACCAGGAATATAAAATGCAACTATAATTAATTCAAACATGGCACCAGGTCACACAGGCTTGTGGCAGCACACTAGCCCCAAGTAAATATTGTGAAAAAGAAACAACTAATTACAAAAAAGTTAATTCTTGAAAAAGAAAACTTCTCAAGGTTTCTAGAATTCTTTTTTAAAATATGAAGTTTAATTCTCACTTGTAAATTTGAATCATATATAAATAGCAGTAGAAATTCAAAATAAAAGTAAATTTTAAAAAATAGTCTTTACGTTTTCTCAGTGGGCATTGCACCTCATGACCTATATACTGCATGTGTTGACCAATAACAGAGGAATGGAGGAAATTCGGATTATGAAAAAACGATCGTTTTTGGAAGTAAATAAGTCATGTAGAACTGCAAAATGGATAAGATAATGGATATTTACGAATAATAGGAGCTTGCTGCATTGAAATTTTTCATTTACGAAGATATTGCAATAGATTACAGTACAATAAATTAATCAGGACAAGCCCTCACCACAATCGGTCACACGGACCGATACTGTAGCGAATTTCATCGGACATTTCGATTTTCTATCGGTTTTGCCGGTAGGACCGATAGTTTTCGGAAACTCTGGTTTGTTTTTAATTTCACAATTTTTAAAGCCAATTTTTTATGGTAAAATCTATGTTACTCTATTGTACCAATAGACGACTTTCACATTTACAAAAGTTATTACTCTTTGCTGGGTCTATCCGGGGTCAACCAGCATAAAACGCTGTTTTCCCTCTATAACCTTACCAACTTTATGGGTCAGTATCCTAGAAATAAAATCTTTATGAATATGCTCATTATGTTTTTCATGTTGCCCCATACTCTGGCAATACAGGTACACATCGCAATTGTCCTATAACCATGATAACGTTTGAAATTTAAAAATATTAACAGGTAACTTACAAAGGACAAAGTGGGAAATATGAGTGTTACGCCTACTATGGGAGATAACTCTTAGGAATGTAAAATTCGTCTATAGGAAACAAAATGAATTTAGAAAAAAAGAGCTGTACGGTCAACAGACCTTAATTAATATTGTCTGGCACTTCTCGGTTTTGACAACCAGAATCATGTATCAACCATATGCATATTGTATTGTCATTCTGGAATCATGATAATGGAAGTGATTTTTTACTTTACAATTAAAGCAATTAATTTAATTTAAAATGTCCAAAAGCAAAACAAGCGTGATGGACTTTAAATCTGGCGTTTAAAAATATTTTTAAAAAAAATTTCTATAGTAAGTACAGGTAAACTTCGGTATCTCAACATCGGATATGTCGACAACCTGGGATATGTCGACGTCCGTCCGCAGTCCCGGCATTATTTACCATATAAATGATTTGAAAAAACTCTGATATGTCGACCTCGGTAATGTTGACTACCCCGCTTATCTCGACGTATTTCAGTCCCAAGAGCACAATTTACCTGGTATATGTCGACATTGGTGCAATTTTCTGCTCTACTTAGCCTAATTGTTTGTCAGCTGGTCGCTCGTCACACACGGACGACTCCGAGTATCTTGAAGTCTTCAGAAATTCACACCTTTCACACCCATGTTTTGACTACATACTGCTCTGTAAAAATGTGTTTGTAGAGGAATCCCAAGCCCCCTCGGCGTCTCTAATACGTAATTGGTTAATGTTCAGCTTGGGTAATTATCATTGGTAAATCTTCTCAATTCTGCGTAAATGTACAACCGTTTATTTGTGTAGAAATCTAACAAAACTTAAATAATTTATAAAAAGAAAAAGGTAACTATACAACAATGAACAATATACACATTGAATTCAATTTAACTTAAAAATTGTGATAAAAATGCATTCAACATGAATCAATCAAACTTACGACATGCACAATTATTGCATCAGCCGTAATATGGATGTATATGTAACATCATTAAGTTTGTTAAATGCCTAATTCCAATTAAATTTTGGTTTTAAAATGAAATGAAAATTAATGATGAATGATTATGAAATAAAAAAAAAGTGAAATGAAATAATTAAAAACTATACGCATTAATTTTTTTCTGTATCTCGGAAGTCACATTTGTACCGTTCCGGTTTGGAGTTTATAAAGCGCATTTCGTATCCTGTTCTGACAGAGCTAATGGCACGTGCTGACGCGGATCAAATGATGGATGGAAAACAGTTTTAAGTGAAATGAGAAGTTTTCGATAAAAAAGAAAGCATTTCATAAATAACATTTGTGAATAACTTCTTAGATTTTCTAATAAATGAAGAGGGATAGCTGAATCAAACGAGCTAGAGTCTAATTGAAGACATGTAGGTACCTGTAGTTAAATGTCTGTTCAGTTTAGGTCTTTGGTTTTACTATGCAGTAAATTTAAGGACGTCGAGTCTCAACTCTGATATTCTCGACACCTCGGATATCTAGACATTTTCCGATTGTCCCATCGATGTCGAGATAACGAAGTTTACCTGTACAGGGCTCTCGATTCTCTAAAATTGGGGCCGTTCAACGGCCCCGTTCCCAATGCAAAAAAAGTACATTTTTTCCCAAAAGAAAGGTGTAAATTTCCCAATTTTCATAGCAAAATATTAATTAAAAATAAAAGTTCATGAAACTTAATCGCAAAAAAAACCCCAAACAAAACACACTTGAAAATGAAAGTGAAACTGTACCATTATTTTATTAGTTCGCACCAAATGCATTCGTAAACTGGTTCGGGGAACCAGGTTATTGTTTTTACCGAAATGTGTACTATGAGTTCAGAGTATCTTGTCATGTAGTTTCGACAAAAAAACATCATTTTGGTTTCAAAAAAAGACATTTCACTTAAATATTAGTAAGCTGCATGTAGAAACATACCCATGCACGCCTCGGCATGATCAGTCTTGCACTGTATTGATAAGCAACTTTGTCCATGTGATCGAGGAAATTCGGGACAATGTGACTAGCGACTGTCACTCAGAAAGACAGATAACTGCAATATCAACACTCAAAGATAGTAATGACAAAGCTAATGTACTTTCATAAATAGCCTACGTACCCATGTTTGATCTGTATTCAAAACCAGAGTTAAATAGATGACAAAATGCTAGAAAAGCAAAATTTGAGGATTTTTAAAAATGAATTTTGGTTATCCAACTTTTCCCAAATGATGGTAATTTTCCCAATTCGAACGACCCCGGCCCCCGTCCCAAAAAGTGGTGTGAGAGCCCTGCTGTAATTTACATCTTCGCTAGCCAAGGGTTTTCGGTCCGCAACGCTACCCATAAACCCTTGGCCGATATGCACTGTAAAACGCAGGTCATACATAGCGCCATCTTTAAATTCTTCAGAAAGAACGATAATTTTGGTTGAAGCAAACAGCCAATGAAATGATAGCTTTTATGTATGTTTTGGTAGAAAATTATACACAATATGGCGACTTCCATTGAAACAACATTTGGAATACAAAAATTTAAATTCTTTCCAACAAGAAGCGATATATGCTTTAACAGACAGATGTGGTGTGTTCATAGGAATGAAAATGGGTTTACACATGCGTTATAATTTCCCCGAAAACTTCTCAAAAGTTATAGGCCGTTAATTGAAAACAGTTTTTTCATTGGTCCATGGTCGGCTACAACTCTCAAATGAAAATTGACCAGCATCTTCCAGTGCAATTCCAAGGGTTTATGGGGAGCGTTGCGGACCGAAAACCCTTGGCTAGCGAAGATGGTAATTTCAAGAGTTATCAACATGATCAAATTGTTCTTTACCAAAATATGCAATATTAAAATTGCTATTATACACATGATTTTTTCTGTTTTATCTGTATTATGTCATTATACAGAAGAAAACAAAGATTTTCTACTTCACATTGTATATTTAATTTCTTCAAATTCTTAGGATAATGAGAACCTTTTTTACTGAATTTATAATTAGTCAGCGCATGTTTATCTATTGTTCTTTTACCTCATGCAAGTTTTTCTGATCATATTTTGTCCATCGTCAGTTTGTCTCTTTGTTGTTTGTCCGTCTCTTCACCTTTCATATTTATGACTTTTTATCAAAAACCACTAGGCCAAATTTAACGAAACCTGGTACGAAGTTCAAGAATTCTTAGGTAAATGGGAGTTTAAATGATTAGGATGAAGGATCAAGACCCTTCACAGGGGTAGATAATCAAGAAAAGACAAAAATAGGTTGGGATTATTAATTATGCCCCCCTTCGAAGAAGGGAGGGCATATTGCTTTGCTGCTGTCCGTCGGTCGGTCGGTCTGTCGGTCCATTTACTTTCCGTTCATTATCTTTACAACCGTTGCACATACTGAAATGAAATTTGGTATACAGATTTATCAGGTAAATATCTAGGTCAAGTTCTGTTTTGGGTACGATCACACTATTTTTGACAGAGTTATGTCCCTTGGACTTAGAAAAATTCCATTTATATGCAGTTTTCATTCATTTTCTTCACATGGGTTGCAGAAATTGAAATGAAATTTAGTATACAGATTAAGGAGCTAAATATCTAGGTCAAGATCTGTTTTGGGTACGATCACACCATTTTTGTGAATTTGTCAGAGTAATGCCCCTTGGACTCAGAAAAATTCCACTTATTTGCAGTTTCTGTTCATTTCCTTTGCAGAGGTTGCACATATTGAAATGAAATTTAGTATACAGATATATCAGATAAATATCTAGGTGAAGTTCTGTTTTGGGTATGATCGCGTCCTTTTTGTTAGAGTTATGCCCCTTGGACTTAGAAATTCCACTTAATTGCAGTTTCCATTCATTTTCTTTGCAGAGGTTGCGCATATTGAAATGAAATTTAGTATACAGATTTTTAAGCTGAATATCTAGGTCAAGAAATGTTTGGGGAAGGATCGAACCATTTTAGACAGAGTATACCCTTTGGACTTAGAAAGATTCCAATTTGGGGGGAGGGGGCATAAGTGTTTTACAAACATCTCTTGTTTATGATTAAAAAATTTTCTTCTCAAGAACCACTTGGCCAGGAATACTGATAACTGAAACCTTACCCATTGGAAGCATTTTGGGGTAGTGTAGATTCTAAATTGTTCAAAGCATGACCCCTGAAGGTTGGGCAAAGCCACAAATCCTAAAACAAGGGGAGATATCAGGAAAACAAAACCAAAAGTACTGGTTGCTTAAAAATCTCCTCCTCCAGAGCAGGCAGGCAGATTTTCACAAAACTTAGACACAAGGGTCAGGATATATTGAATATTAAAAGTTGTTCAAGGCATGACCCTAGGTCAAAGGGCGTGGTCTCAAGTTCACTTCAAAGTTGACCAAAATTTACTGTCTGTTAGCTTTTCTCGTGTTCGGCTCATAACTTTAATACTAGTGGTCTTTTACGAGGGTGCTGACTTCTACAGTTGACGTTTACTTGGACATTTAAACTTGTATCATGTACGGAAGTACAGAATTGATAATACATAGGAAAACCTTACTAGTGGTCAAAGGTATAGTTTTAGGGGCACTAACATGTGAAGACTGAGAGTTTAGGGTAGGGTGGTTGTCGTTTTCTTCAAGGACAACTTATACGTGCATTGAAATAATCCGTTATTTTCGTTTATTTAAATGTTGAGCTAAATATTTATATCCTAAAAGAGCTACCGTACATAGCTCTAGTGTAAAAGTGATCGTCAACTGTAAAAGTCAGTGCTCTTCGTAAAAGTCCAATAGGCCTAGGATTATCAAACTTTGTCAACTGATACTTCTTGGGAATATTGGTGTGTTGTGCACAAAAAGTAGGACGCTCTGACCATTAATAAAGATGCTATGGCCAAATATGGAAAAATCTTGTCCGGCTCATAACTAGAAAACTGTTAGACCCAGAGCTATCAAACTTGGCAAAAGTATACATCTTACAGAGTTCATGAAATCTTTTTTTCTTTTTTTGCCACAGGAAGTTTGTCGGTCCAGACAGATTTTTATCAAACCAACAAAATAATTAAACACAATTTTAAGAAGATGAAAACTATATTTGAATTTTATTATCATTACATTTCACACCCTCCGTCATATACACACTGCATACTTCATGCGAATTTGATCATCGTATTACAAATTTCGTTGAATTCTCGTATTAGGTAAATTTTCTTCATAAGTTTTTAATCTAGTTCGATTTATCTCACCTGGCTAATACCTTATCGCCGTCATGTCAAAAACTTGTTAAAACAATTAATCAATCATAGTTTGGTACTTGCGTTCATCGAAGAAGCCATTACGAGATACTGAAAAGGGTTTAACAGATTATGGTGGCAGAGGATAGTTTTTTTTGCAATCAAAACGTTTGACTGATGCTTTACTTAATATTGAGCTGCTTTAAAAATGGGTATTGAAAAATTTTAAATTCCCTCTACATGTAATAATAGTATGATGTAGTCCCTTGAGAAATTTGAAGCTTTTAGGAATAAAACATGTACAACTTACACAATGAGCCCTAAAGATGGCGCAGGGACAATCTCAAAATTTCATGTGAATCAAGCCTATTTTCACTATTTCGCCGCAGCCGCATCTGCTTCCAGGCACGTGCGCCTGACCTAAGCTACCACACAAATTCAAATTCTAGACGTTATATATCTATAACTTGTATTTTGACTGAAAATTTAGAGTTTTTATCTTCTATTTCAGCAAAAAACAGCTGTCAGTTGGGTTCTGTATGAAAATGATAGTCATAACCTATGCATCGGAAAGTGAATATTATGAAAATACATCCGGATCAGAATTCCACAATGGATGGTGTTGAGTGACAGTTGGCGTAAAGACTTTGAAACATGTATTAACACATTGTAAATGATAAATTGTTATTCATAATGATTTCAACTTAATTATTCATTACAGGGTTGTAAATTGTATTTTCTGATTGACAGACTCTATCTCAGTCTTATAATATGTGTGGATGTTTTTTGTGCATTTATGAACTATCATGCTAAATTACTTTACCCCCGCTCTGAAGGAGAGGGGGGTATACTGTTTTATCCTTGTGTGTCTGTCTGTCCATCTAGCTGTCTGCCTGTCCATATGCTTGTCTGGAAAAAAAAAAATTTCGTCGCAGTTTTCTCAGCAACCTCTGATTGCAGTTGCTTGAAATTTTCACAAATCTTCTCTGAGGCATGCTGTATGTTGGGATACATTTTTCTTTAATTCGGATGTCAACTTACTGTTTGTCTGTGCGTAGGGGTGCAACGATACGCCTACCCCACGATACGATACGTATCACGGTATTCAGTTCACGGTACGATACGTATCACAATACATGACATATTAGGTTAAAAAGTCAGACGTTTGTCATCATATGCCTAAAACTCATAAGTCTTATCAAATGCTCATTACGCTAACACTAGAAAAGTGATAACATTCTTCGGCCCGTTAAATATGAGACTGGAAACACGTTTATTTGCCGTTTCTGCAGTTTCATTGACCTCATGTTTCGTACGGAAACCATTTTGAAATTGTAAATGACGAACCAAAATGGACGATTCGGATAATTACGGACCGATTGAACCGAACCGTGGTATCAGTTTCACGTATCGTGAACCTAACCGTGGAAAAATGAACCGCGGTATACCGACAAACGGTTTATCGTTGCACTCTTATCTGTGCGTCTGTTCATTTCATACATAACAAATTTTCATCGCAGTTTTCTCAGCAACTAGGCCAAAATATATAGTTTGTTTGGAATTGCTGCCGCCTCATTGAAATACCCCCCGCTCAAAAAATTTTATTGGCAAAATATTGGAAATATTTTTTTTACCGTCTTATGTCCAGGGATTTATCTAGCTTTTTTGTTTTATATGTAAATGGGGAAAATGAGAGCCGCAGACTCGATATGAGCGCCGGAGGCGCGAGTAATCTAGGGGGGTCCGGGGGCATGCCCCCCCGGAAAATTTTTAAATAAATGGAGCAAAATCCTGCATTCTTGGAGTTTCTGAGGGCCATTTGTAGGCCTTTACAAAGGCCACAAAAACTTCACTTTTTAGACAAAATATTAAATAAAAAAAAAAAGTTAAACTAGGTCAATACTTTATTTAATTTTTTCTCTCAATATCTATCACAAATCAATTCTGTTTTTCCTGTTTCACTACTAACATTGTTTTTGTTGCTACTCCATTCTTCCGATCCATAGTGATATAAGCTCTGTCTTACTAATCTACACTTTTCTTTTTAACTCTGCAATCCAGACGTATATTTTGACATCATGGACATGGCACATGTTTACCGATCAATATCAAATAAAAGCTTGAATATTCTACTCTCTCTTTTAAAAGCGTTTGAATGACTAGGATGGTAAATTAGGATATGCTGTTAAACTTCAATCGGACAAAAACGGAAAATTTCAGTACGATGTTTTAAATATAGAGAATTTTCTATCTGAAAAGGGGAATTTTTTCACTTTTTTCAAGAGGGGAAAGGTACCGTTTACCGGTAGTAAAAACAGCCTTGATAAATCCCTGATGTCCGACATCGCTTTTTACAAGTTAGCTCGTTCTTCGAAATAGCTTTTTAAAGTCGGGTTTGAGCTCACATAAATTTAACAACACCGGTCAATAAAACACTTTCTTCATAGTATTTATGATATAGGGAATATAGTTGGCGATTTGACAAAATGAAAGCCGCCAAAATGTCAGAATAAGTTGGATCAGTGGATATGAAAACATTCAAGCGTTGAAGACCAGAACATTTATGCATCTTCATCAAAATAAAAGGTGAATAAAAAATTAAATGGAATGATACACCTATACCTGGAAAGAGCTATTGTAATAGATTGCCCTTTGAACTTGATAGGATAAGTCCGTCATGTTGAAATTAAAAATGATCGTTCAGTTCCCAGTGAAAAAATTACATGGGGCAGAAATGTTTATTCCCAAATATAAAAGGAAAAATGTTGTCTGTCAGTATGACAAGTCTTTGAAACCTAATGTTAAAACTGATTCATGGCGATCACTCTAGAACATACCAAGCACCCCCTCCCGTTTTTTCACAACTATTCTTAAGAAATTTTGTGAAGGGCTAAATTTCAAAGAGAAATGCTATGAAATACACTAATAAAATTGTTTTAAAAAGATTTATAAAGAAATTGTTTAAAAAAGATTTTTAAAATAAAGAAAAAAGTTTGACGCTGAAATTTGACTTTTAATAGATAAGCAAATCGAACATCGAGGAAAGATTGATACTTGAGTACCATTTTGTGTATATTTTAGACAAAAATGATATTAACCAAATAAAAGAAAGAGGGAAATTAACGAAAATCACCACTATTCATTGCTATTTTTAATTTCTATTTATAAGCTTTAATTTGTAAAAAAATAAAAATAAAATAAATTCCCTCCCTCCTGGGTGTGAAAACCCCCAGGCAGCAATTCCAAACAAACATTTTTTTAAGGATGGCCCTACTCATTGCAGGTGCTTGAAATTTTAACACAGTCTTTTCTGAGGCATGTCGTAATATGTTGGGATACATTTTTGTCCAGATCCGATGTCAACTTCCTGTTTGTCTGTGCGTCTGTCCGTTTCATACATTACAAATTTTCATCGTAGTTTTCTCAGCAACTACTCATTGTAGATGCTTGAAATTTTAACAAAATCTCTCTGAGGCATGCCATAAGGTGGGATACATTTTTGTTCAAATCCAATATCAACTTCCTATTTGTCTGTACATCTTTCCATTTCATACATAACAAATTTTTGTCGCAGTTTTCAACTTATTAACTCATCGCAACTGCTTGAAATTTAAACACGGTCATTTTTAGGGCATGTCATGTGGTATACATTTTTGCGTAAATTCGATATCAACTTCCTGTTTGTCTGTGCGTCTGTCCATTTCATACTTAAAAAATTTCATCACAGTTTTCTCATCTGTTATTCATAGCAGATGCTTGAAATTTTACTACACTCTTTGTTGAGGCATGCCATATGGTGTGATTAATTTTGAGATGAATCTGATGTCAACTTGATATTTTTATTTGCATTTGCCCGTAATTGAACTTGTGTATATTAACGTGATTGTGTTTATTCAAATCAAAAAGGGGGTATTACTAGTGAGAATTGGCTAACAGATTTCTTGTTTTTTTGTGTGTGTGTGTGTGTGAAATAATACTAGTATCATATAAATAGCTGAACCACTTTTTTTTTTGCGCAATAAATCTACAGTTTTTTCAATGGGTGGCACTGTAGCTCTCCGGTCTATCAATATATGTTTTTCCAGAGAGCTACAGTTCTGCAGCTAGGGATATCACTGCTTTTGACTTCAAATATACTAAAAACTCATAACATAGTAAGATTATTCTCGGTGGGTATCATTCTTACATTTTAAACACAGAATTCTTGAACTGGACTGCTGAACATCATTGTAATATATATATATATATATATATATATATATATATATATATATATATATATATATATATATATATATATATATATATATATATATATATATATATATATATTTAAATGTTGGAGAAAAAACAAAAAATTTAACCAAACAACTTCTAGGCCCCCTAGGTCATTGCGTGTTACAACATAGCAATACGACGGCCCATTCCTGTAATAAATACAGTTTTATTTGGAATTCGTCTCAAATGTAAAAATAAGTAATAAACAACAATGCGTAGACATTTTTAAAAAGATTTCCTTAAATATCCGAAACAACAGAGATCATAGAAGAAGAGTTTACAACATTTTTAATACAGATATTCAACTTTTAAGGACAGATGATACAAACAAATTTTTTGTTTGAAAAAGATTAAATATCATGTCACAAGCAGTCTATGCGAAAGTTTTTTTTTGTACCAAACAGGACATTCGGTCCTGTGTAATCAATCAACACACAGGACCGAATCAAATTTTGTCAGACCGAAAAACCTAATGTAAACAAATGAAACAAGTGAAAATTAGTGATGGAAAATCGGAAATAAAATTTGGATTGATTATTGGTGATTATTAGCTGGGCATAATCAATTAATAAATGTAGAAAAGTTCAAATTTTATAAAACAAAATAATTTACCTTATTACATAAATGACATCAAGGTCAATGACCTTGTGACCTTGACTGTGACCTATATGCTAAAAATAGCTTTTTCCTCTTTTTGCCATAACTTTTGAACCATAGCAGATAGGGACTTCATATTTAGTATGCATACTCCACTAATTATGTTCTTTCAAACAAAACCAAGGTCAATGACCATGTGACCTTGACTGTGACCTATATGCTAAAAATAGCTTTTTCAACTGTTTGCCATAACTTTTGAACCATAAGAGATAGGGACTTCATATTTGGCATGCATACCCCCCTAATAAAGTTCTTTCAAATGACATCAAGGTCATGACCTTGTGACCTTGACTGTGACCTATATGCTAAAAATAGCTTTTTCCTCTTTTTGCCATAACTTTTGAACCATAGCAGATAGGGACTTCATATTTAGTATGCATACTCCACTAATTGAGTTCTTTCAAACAACACCTAGGTCAATGACCTTGTGATCTGACTGTGACCTATGTGCTAAAAATAGCTTTTTCCACTTTTTGCCATAACTTTTGAACCAAAGGAGATAGGGACTTCATATTTAGTATGCATACTCCACTAATTAAGTTCTTTCAAACAAAACCAAGGTCAATGACCATGTGACCTTGACTGTGACCTATATGCTATATGCTAAAAATAGCTTTTTCGAAATTTGTTAACGCTGGGCGCATAGTGTTTCACAAACACATCTTGTTTACTTATTAATAAACAAAATATAGGAATTGAATCGAACATAGGTCACACTTCACAGTCCATAATAGATTGTCCCTAAATCAAAATGTCCACAAACTTTTCTAGCAACCCTCGTATATATACACTGACATTACTAGTGACAAAGAAAGTTAGAAAGGTTGATTGTAGTAGTTTTGCATTTTGATGTTTTATTTTTTTTTAAAGATGCCTAAGAGAAAGTCACTGACTGGTAGGAAGGAGCGCAAGAGAGATGCTGAGAAGAAGAGGCAAAAGAGACTTAAGTCCTGCCCTGATCTTCCAGCAGAAATACCAGTGACAGAGTCCAATGCTCCACACAGAGAAGTGGATGCAGCTGCTCCTGGCTCAGAGTGTGGCTCTATAGGGTTGCCACCTACTTCGCTAAAACCCTTGGCCAGGGTGCAGGCCTCTCCTAGTGAGAAAATGCACTCAGCCCCGAGGTTGTCACCTCCTCGGGGAAGTCGTCTGATTGTCCCAAAGGACAAGGTAGCATCCCCTGACTCCCCAGCGTGGGTTTGTACTCCACCGAGAGTACCTGAATCGGACATTTGGATGATGTCTGGTTCAGCAGGTCAGGCGCAGCTGATACCTCCCAAGGGGGAAGAGGTCAGCAGGGCTTTAAAAAAAGATGAGAGGCACAATGAGGAAAACAAAGGAAATATAGAGGAAAACAAAAGAAATATAGAGGAAAATAAGAAAATAGAACAAGAATCAGAGAAATTTGAAAAGAAATCAGAGAAATTTGAAAAGAAATCAGAAAGATTTATTAGAGAATCTAAAGAACCTTTCGAGGAATATAGGCCATGCACGAGAAGAAACAAAATAAATAACATAAAAGAGAAGATTTCTCAAGTTAAAAATTGTGAGTGTTCTTTTATGAATGAAGACAATGAGAACAATGATAGAAAGGATACTGAACAAAATGTTGCTAGAGAAACTCATGGTAGATGTTCAAAAAATCAGAATTTGTCAGTGCAGGGTTCATTTCATCAGGGAGATCCAATGTTTGGAGAAAATGCTGGATCTCAGTGTGTAGCTAACTCTTTAACAGCACTGGCATATCATCAACTGAAGAATTGTGAACAATGGCAATCAGAAGATATGAACAAAATATTGGCAACAGGAGATGAGTTGTATTCATATCTACAGTGCAGTTCTACAATTGCAAGCAGATACCTTTTAGTGAGTGAGCTGCCTCAGTTATTTGAATGCTTTGGTAGACTGTATGAGTTTAAAGCAAATGAGTCTTTACCAAGTCTGATAAACTTAGCAAATGTAGTACTGGATTATGCTGACTTCAATGCTCATGAATTGTTAGAGGCACTTCAAATAGCACTTGATGACAGTGATGGGTGTTTTGTATGTTTTGGTGGAAATACATTTTTGATTGGGAAATCTCACCATAATTTTTTCACATTTGATTCCCACTCAAGGTCTTCTGCAGGATTTCAAAGTGTAAACGGTAGAAGTACACGAGTTTTGCATGAATCTGTTCAAGATCTATGGAGTCATATTATGTCTTTAGCAAAATCAATGGGTTATGCTCAAGCAATTGAATGTGAAATAACTGGAGTGCATTGCTCAATTAGACAGCTTTCATTGAGAAAGGAAGAAGGCATTGACATTGAAAAAGAATCACAATTCAATGGTGTAGAGAAAGAGACCAATTTTCAATGTGATACTAGTTCTAGTTTACAAAATGCTGATGGGGTAGAATACCTTGGCAGTGAGAAAGATCAGAAAAGATTTTTACCACTTTCTAGTGATCAAAAGAAAACTCATTGTGAAATCTTAGGAATACCATATTCAGTGAATGAGTGTGAAAATCAATATCAGTATGGACAGGAAATTACAGTACCAGTGAACAGTGTAGCAGTTGAGCCTGATGGAAATTGTTTCTTTAGAGCAATCTCGTTCTGTTTGACAGGAAAACAAGACTACCATCATACAATACGTTTAGCAATATGCAATCACCTCTTGAAAAATGGTTTGCTTTTTACACCATTCTTAAGACAAGGTCACAGTTCTGTAGAAAACCACATTTCCTTGTCAGGCATGCTTATGGATGGAAAATGGGCAACTGAAATAGAGATTCTAGCACTGTCCCATTTACTGAAAACTGAAATTCATACATACTCGCAGAACAGATGGGTTACGTATTCAGGACAAATGGTAAATTCAGAAGAAAAAGTGAATACATCGGGTGGAATTTATCTAGATCATATAAATCAGAATCATTATAATGTTGTTACATCTATTACATATGGAGAAAATGTTGAAGTGACTTCATTACAAAATCTATTACGTTTGAAAGAAAATGGAAGGAAAATTGATACAGAGAGAAAGCAGAAAAGACAACAACAAAGATGCAAACTTCAAATGTCAGGTGTAAGTGCTAAAGAAAAGAAATTGAGTAGGCTAAACATGAAGTACAGAACAGACCCAAAATTCAAAACAAAATGCATTGCAGATGCTAAGAAAAGATACAGAAATGATCCAAACTATCGTGAAAATTTGAAAGCGCTCGGTGTTAAAAGATACAAAACAAACCAGCTACACAAAGAAAAAGTGAAAGAAAGAAGTAAACAAAAGTATGAAACAAACAAGCTTCACAAAGAGGATGTCAAACAAAGAAGTAGACAGAAATATAAAACAAATCAATCACACAGAGAAGAAGTCAAACACAGAAGCAGGCAGAAGTATAAAACAAACAAACAGCATCAAGAGAAGGTTAAAACAGCTAGTAAAGTTAGGTATCATTCCAGTGCAGAAACAAAGGTACAGAAAAAGGAATCTGTACAAAAACAAAGACGAGCACTGCATGAAATGCTTGAAAATATTGATGAAGTAGTAAAATCATTTAAAACCAGTGTTAGACATGGACCAGAATATGTATGTTGCTGCTGCCATCGCCTTTTGTTTGAAAACCAGGTACAAGGATGTACACCTGAAATGTATGAGAAAAGTATTAAGGCAGCTCACATTGCAGATTTATGCATTGATAAGAAATATGTTCATACTTGTGCATCTGGATGTTCTCCTAATTGTCCCAAAGCAAGAACATGGATTTGTTTCACATGTCATAGAAAAATTCTAAGTGGAAATGTTCCAGCTGAAGCAGCTTTTAACAAAATGTGTTTGGAAGATATTCCACCAGAGCTCAATGATCTGAATACTTTAGAGCAGCATTTAATTGCTCTGCATATACCTTTCATGAAAGTAACCCTGCTTCCAAAAGGTGGCCAACAAAATGTACATGGACCTGTTGTATGTGTGCCATCAAACATAAAGAAAACAAGCAGTTTACCTCTGAATGGAAATGAAAATCTCTTGTTACGAGTTAAACTCAAACGAAAGTTGTCATACAAAGGATATTATGAATATCAGTTTGTAAATCCAAATCACATTAAAATAGCTCTCAACTACCTGAAAGAAAACAATCAGTGGTATCATGATGTTGAAATCAACACAACATGGGAAAAGGATAATGACCAGAGTACCTTATTCAGCCAGCCAGAAGCATTTGACAGTGAAGAAATAATGGAAGAACAGAACAGTGTAAATGAAGAAGTTGTCACAGATACTTGTTTACAGCCTGTAGATATTGCACAAGAAGTTCTAGATCACTACTTTGATGATGTGTATAATCTTGCTCCGGGTGAAGGACAGAATCCAGTAAGAATGTTGCAAGAGGAGGGCAATGAAGCAAAAACTTTTCCTTATTTATTTCCAACTGGAAAATATTCATTGAATGAAAGTCGAGATGTAAGGATAACCCTTTCTCGATATTTTAACAACAGGCTGATGAATGCAGATAACAGATTTGCAAAGGATACCAATTACATTTTCTTTTGTCAATACCTATCTGAATTGAACCAGGTTATTGAGAAAACACAAATTTCAATTCGCAAATCTGTATCGAAACTTGATGGAGGGATACCTGTCACGACAGAAATGTTACAAAATCCTGTTGTACTTGCAAAACTGCTTAAGAGTGATGAGGCTATGCGATTTATGCAACCAATTAGAGGAACACCTGCATATTGGTCAAGTACACAAAAAGATCTTTTTGCTATGCTCCGACAACTTGGAATCCCCACATGGTTTTGTTCTTTTTCTGCGGCAGAATTCAGGTGGAATGAAATACTGGGTTCAATTATGCTACATATGAATGACAATAGAAATCCTTCTGATCTAGATTGGTCTGAGAAAAGTGAAATTCTGAGAAGCAATCCTGTAACGGTTGCTAGAATGTTTGAACATAGGTTCCATGTATTCCAGAAAAATGTAATAATGTCACCAGCAAAACCCATAGGAACTATTGTAGATTACTTTGTTAGAGTTGAGTTTCAGCAGAGGGGTTCTCCTCATATGCACTGCTTGTACTGGGTTGAGAATGCTCCAAAATTGGATGAAGATAGTGAGGAGACTGTTTGTCACTTCATTGATAAGCATGTTACATGTGCTCTGCCATCAGAAGACACTGACCAAGAACTTAGACAAATTGTATTGAATGTTCAACAACACAGCAAAGGACACTCCAAATCGTGTAGGAAGAAAGGAACAGAATGTAGGTTCAATTTTCCAAGACCGCCTTCAGAGTGCACATTCATTTCAAGACAATTAGAACAAAATGTGGATGAGTCAAGTAGTGAGTCAAGTAGTGAGTTAGGTAGTGCACAGGCAAAAGAGATTTTGTTGAAGGTGTGGAATGAAGTAATGGATGATGCTAAGGCATGTAAAACAACAGAGGAAATATTCAGCAATATTAACCTATTACAGGATTTGTATGAAAAAGCACATCGAGTATTGGCCTCTAAGACAACCACTGTTTTGAAACGAAATCCAACAGAAATGTGGACAAATCAGTACAATCCATGCCTGCTCAAAAGCTGGGATGCCAATATGGACATTCAGTATGTATTGGACCCTTTTAGCTGCATTGTCTACATTATATCATACATTTCAAAGTCTGAAAGGGAAATGGGAATGCTATTAAAGCAAACTCGAATAGAAGCAGCAGAGGGAAATTTGAGTGCACATGATACCATCAAGAGGGTAGGATCGGCTTATCTAAATCACAGAGAGGTCAGTGCACAGGAAGCAGTATACAGGGTATGCAATCTTAAGATGAAAGAAAGTTCAAGAAAAGTCATTTTCATACCTGTGGGGGAAAATCCAACTCGTTTGAGTAAGCCTCTTGCACAAATAAAAAAGAATCAGCAAGTTGGGAGTGGTGAAAATGATTTTATAGCAGATGACAATGATGATGAAGAAGAAGATAGCATGTGGATGACAAATATTGTGGAAAGATATGAAAACCGTCCTGAGTTAAATCCTTTCTATGAAATGTGTCTTGCTGAATTTTGTTCGGAGTACAGAGTGCTTAGTAAATCTCAGATTCCTAAGGGCAAAAAAGATGGTGTGTATGAATTGAGAAATGGAAAGGGTTACATTCAAAAGAGAAGTAGAGGGAAACCTGCTGTTATACGATATCCAAGATTCCATCGAGGTAACGCGCCTGAAAAGTATTATCAGTGCCTGCTACAACTTTTCCTCCCATACTGGAATCTGAATCAGTTGAGACCAACTGGATTTGATTTGTACCAGACATTTTATGAGAGTGGACATGTGAGAATGAAATCAAAGTCAAACTTGGAAAAAGTAAAAAGCATAGTGGATAGTAATCATGTTTACTTTTCAAAAAGTGAGGATGATATTGAAAATGCCCAGGATGCATTAGAAATGCTTGGTGAACCAGAGGACGCATGGGCAAGTTTATGTCCAGAAACAGAATTAAATCGAAGAGAATGTTTGAATGAGAAATTAAGAAATGATGAGGAGAATACAGAATCAGAGGTCACAAATGAAATTGAGTGCAGTGGTTCTGAAGATGCTATGTATCATTTAAGGGAATCTCAAAGCACCAGAAAAGAGATGCTTCCTTTACTGTGCAGTTTGAATGACAAACAGAAGCTGATTTTTTATGCTGTTCATGAGTGGTGTGTCAAGAAAATATCAGGAGAAAATGTACAGCCTATGCACATTTTTATAACTGGAGGAGCAGGGACAGGGAAAAGCCATCTGATTAAGACAATACACTACGAAGCATCTCGTATCTTTGAAAAATCACTGCCATCTCCAAATGCAGTATCGGTGATTCTCACAGCTTTTACAGGAACAGCAGCATTCAATATTGGAGGAAATACCATTCATCATGTGTTTGCTTTAACAAAAGCTTTACCAATTCCATATCAACCCTTGAAGGAACAAAGTTTGAGTGGGATAAGAACCAGATTGGAACATTTGCAGATTTTGGTCATTGATGAGGTTTCCATGGTGTACAAAAGACTATTATATTACATCCATGAGCGACTTGTCCAAATAAAAAAGTGTAAAGAACCGTTTGGTGGCATATCTGTGATAGCAGTTGGAGATTTTTATCAACTTCCACCTGTTAAACAACGAAAAGATGAGAGGTTGTATAAAGAAAATGGTTCATATCCAATTGACTACTGGCTAGATTTTTTTAAAATTGTAGAATTGGATGAAATAATGCGACAACGTGAAGATAAAGCATTTGCAACTGTTCTGAATTCACTGCGTATTCGAACATGTGAAGAGCCCTTATCAGACGAAGCATTGGAAACACTGCGGGAATGTATCAGAGATGGACCAGATGATGTTCTTCATGTTTATTCAACAAACCAAGAGGCAAATGACTACAATATTAAAATGTTGCATGGGAATTGTGAAGAATTAATAGAAGTGCATGCTGATGATTATCAGAAAGACAAGACAACAGGGAAATTAACTTTACGTGACAAACCTTTGGTTAGTACACGAGTTGATGGCCTCTCTGCTTCCTTACTTTTGGCTGTGAATGCAAGAGTAATGCTAACACGAAATGTATGTGTTGAGGATGGACTAGTCAATGGTGCAATGGGATATATTTCAAATTTTGTGTTTAAAAGAAAACAGCCTGCATATGCAGTAGAAGTAGTTGAAGTCATTTTTGATAGTACAAGTATTGGTAAAATACAAGGGAAGAAAACACCTAATGGAAATATTGTCCCAATTAAAAGAGTGGAGGAAGAGATGAATGAGAAAAATATAAAGAGTGTTGTCAGGCATCAATTTCCACTGAAACTGTCATGGGCATGCACAGCACATAAAGTTCAAGGCATGACTGCCAAGAATGTTGTTGTGAATTTAGATCGGACTTTCTCTCCTGGCCAAGCATATGTCGCTGTCAGCCGAGTTACTTCAAAAGATGGTCTATTCATTGAGACAAGTGATGAAAGTGTCCTGCAGAAAAAAATTTATGCTGATTTAGATGTGAAGTTAGCACTTAGTAGAATGGAGAGATACATTTTAGATGAAGAATGGACATGCAATGTAGCAAAGTTTGAAAACTACAAAACAATTCTTTTGTTTAATGTACAAAGTTTGAGAGGACACTTTCAGGAGATGAATTGTGACAACAGGTTGATGAAAGCTGATTTTGTATGTTTAACAGAAACTTGGCTGGGAGAACATGAGAACATCCAAGAAATTGAAATTCCAGGGTTTGACTTTCACCATATTCCACGTAGCCAGTGTTATGATGATGGTGAAAAAGTGGTGACAAGCCTAAAAACAGCTAAAGGTGGTGGGGTTGGAGTATACAAGAAGAAAACAAATGAGACAATCTTGATCAATTCTTTGGAATACAAGAATATAGAGGGATTAGTTGTCGAAATACATGAGGAGGATATTGCGATCATTTTACTCTACCGACCACGTGTACTGCCTGTAAACAATTTTCTTGACACATTGCAAAAAGTGGTGGATTTTTACAAGAAGCGTTTTAGCAACTTGATTATTATTGGTGACATGAATGAAGATGCTAAAGTGCAAGGACCGATACTAACATTCTTAAAATCTTTGGGATATATGCAGTTGGTGCATTTTTACACAACAGAGGGTGCAACAACATTAGATCATGTATATGTTACTGATTCTGTGAAAGCCTGTGTGCACAAAAAATCATTACATTTCAGTTATCATGAAGCTGTTGAAATTCATGTGAGAACTCAAAAAAATAAAGGTTTAGATGAATTTTGAGTTCACATTATTTTGATCTGGAATTATCTCTCATCTTGCTTGATGAGAAATGGAATTAGTCTGTTACTGCACATACTACAGCAAAACTCATTAAGTACGAACACAGACATAGCAAATTTATTTTGGATCCCGAGCTACATAAATTTAAGGAATTCCTTATATGGATATAGCAAATTACGGATGTAACGATGTACAAATGTACTTGTAATTTCATAGGTCCCAGCAACTTCGTTATCACCAAGTTTTACTGTAATAATCTTTATTTCAAAATCACTGGTCCTGATAATAAGTTTAACTCTTTTTTTTATATATTCATTAAAAAAACTGTGCCTTTTCAATGGTTGACAGAACATGTGACATTATTGGGGTGATATAATATTAATTAGTGTTAATAACTTATCAGTATTTAACGACATAGGCAAGGTACGTTACCTATAGATAATTTTTCAAGATATTCTTAATTTAACAATATGGTCCTATCAGATGTTCATAGACAAAAAATCAGCATGCATTACTAGTGGTTTTTGGAAGAAATTATGAAAAATTTTGTATAACTGAAACAAAAATATACAAAATTACAAAACATAGATTCCAGGTTTTTTCCATCAAAATTTGTTTTAGAAGAGGTGTACAAATCCATATATAGACATGAAATGTATTGCATACAGGTCCTTCATTTAGTGGAACTCTTTAAGGACAGATGATACAAACAAAAAAATGGAGGCCTGGATTGACATATATTTTTTGGCAATATTTCATTGCAAATAATGCAAATAAAAAATTTCTAGAATATAAAGAAATAGTAAATTTTCTGTGATGTTCAAAAGTCTGCCCTTCTGAAACTATCCTTATTAATCTATTCTAATATTTTTCACTTCAAATTCCATTTTTGTGCAAATTTAAATTGAAGATGACTACACGGTGAAAGTTGTTTATTTTACTCTTTTAAACATGATCCAAGTTGTTATTTTCGAATTCTTTGACAAAAGTTTGTTTGTATCATCTCTCCTTAACTCCAGGGAAGAGCCCAATAAAGTTCAAACTACATTGCGTTTTACCTTAACACGAAGTGAATTTCTTTGTTAATAAGAGCATAGAGTTGAAATTTATAATGTGATAACAAGTATTATATGTTGATAATAATTGTCTTTTTTATTGTGTTTAGATCTTCGCAGAGATCCTGATTAGATTCCACATCCATTTTCAATGATCAGACTTCCATGCAGTAAACTCTACATGTATTGAAAATAGAAAAATATCTACAAATTGAAGGTAATATATCTACATAAAGTTTTGACGAATGTACTAGTTACATTTCTTAACTTGTAGTATTTTGAGAGAAATTTATTTGCAAGATATAAAGGTGTTTAATTGAAAAGGAAAATTTTATGAGATATTTCATCAAACATTTATGTTTAAGGTGTAATATCCCTCTGATAAGAGAGATAACTTTCTGTTGACATTTTACCATGAACATGATGAAATTCAATGGATTTGTCTTTGTCTGAATTTACAGAGTTTATAAATAGAGACCAATTTATAATCAACCAAAAAAAAAAGTACTGTACAGATATTGATTTCTAGTTTCTATTGCAAATATTTTCATTAATTATTTATAATAGTTTATCTAAAACATATATGTGACTGCGACTGGGAAAATGGGGCCAGATGCGGCAAACGTCATAATGAGAAATCGGCGATCAAACCTTCGACGTTACGTCATAGATACAAGCATGGCTCGCTAAAAACGTTAGACACGTGTTTGCTTAGTTTTGTTTGTTTTTTCACTTAGGCCTATTAATTTCATAGTTTCTTTTTTAAATTTCATTTAATTATTAATTATGTTGTCTGTCTCAAAAGCTGCTAATATTTTTTTCTTTTGTTAGTTTTAAATTAAGGGCCAAAAAAATGAAACGGAAGTTTTCGATTTACTTCCCTTCTTTTTGTTTTCATTGGAGATCTAATATGGCGGTCAATCTAAAGTGAAATGATGAGGCATCATGAGTCAGAGAATAGAAATACGTGTTCTATACCACAAGAAATTTTAGATAACCAAGATCTTAGGTTCATAGAAGAATTAAACGTTGTAGATGAATTGTATTTTGATGAAAGTAACAATGTGATCGTAAACGAAAATAGTTCTGACGAAAACTCTGAATCTGATTTCGACAATGATGAAGACGTGGATCCAGTAAATATTGAACCAATGGATGAGGACACAAGAGAGTATGTTGCCCAGGCCCGCTTTAGGAGTGATACATGTGGCTGTAAGGAGTTCTAACCATGCAGTACAGTTATTGACATAATTATAATCATCAGCAATCGAATTCCGAGAGCACTGTAAACAAGTCAGCAAGGATGAGCTTGATCTGATTATTATAGCAGAACTGTTTTCACACCGTCTTTCAGGTAAGTTTTCAAACAAAAAAAAAATCACATGTTTAACCTAGTAAAATCATATGTAGGACATATTGTGTAATCTACATTTATGGAACAGAGACATGTAATATATTACATGGCATGGAATTGAATTTTCTATGAAATTCTGATAAACTTAGTCAATGCTTCAAATGTGCTGAAGAGCAAAACCATATAATTTGTTTGTAATATTTTTAATACAATGTATCTGCTGTATCAGAGTCAAGTTTTTGAAGCAAATTTTTCTTTGACATGTATCAATAAAATTGTAATTTTTTAACAGGTAACCCACCACAGTCAGTTCAAACCACCTTGCACTACTCCTGGGATTTTGCTAAACAGGTTCATATTCCACACCATGCTCAACAAGTGGGGCCGATTTACTTTTAAACCCCTCATCAATGCCATGGTTTTGATATCTGCTCTGAAGGATCAGGTAATTTTCCTCATCAAAGCTGTTCTAAGGAATCTTTTTCCTATTGGTGATATTCATGATCTAAATACTTATATCACTTCATTTTTTTTAACCTAGATTTCATTTATACCTTTCAATATGAATGTGTCTTTTTTGGGGGGGGGTACCCTTTTTAAACATTATGTTACATTTACCATGTAATATCTTTGATTTTTATTTACATGATTATAATTTTCAAAACTACATTGAAAAATCCATGGAGAAAAACTTGTGTTGAGTGATTGCTGTATTACTACTACATGTTTATTTGGACACTTGTTTGTTTGATTTGTTATTTATGTACATGCTTATTTTACAGGAAAACAGAACTTTTATCTCATTGATGAAGCAGCTAATCCTGGGACAGGAACTAATTGTGTTACAAGCATTGTGCACCATTTTGGGCATGGAGAAACACATCTCAAGTTTTACTTTGATAACTGTACAGGACAAAATAAAAACTAGAGGTACTGTGAGCGATGAGCTCACTAAATGATACCCCCCGCCTACCATATGGTTATAACTGGTGAAAAAGTCCATGTTTTCCTGTGGCCAGGAAACCCAAAATATGTGTCGGATCAAAAAGTAAAATAGGAGGTGCACAATGGCAATATGTAATAAAGATTCTGTGAAAGTTGCATCAAATTTCATTCAGTGGTATGAGAGGAGTTGCGGATAAGAGATGGGTACCCCAAAGCGTAACAGATGGACGGAATTAACGATTACTATATACCCTCCCGCTTTTCAAGCAGGGGGTATAACAATGTTGCGTTATGGTATGGACTTTGGAGAGTGTTGACAGTTAGGTAAATGCTGATGTTGTTATAAATTCTGTAATAGGTAGTGTGTAATGTGTGCAAAAGTACACCTGTTTTATTAGTGTTATCAACACTTTACATGAAATTTTTCAATATATATCAACAGCAAGGAAAGGAAAGGATATTAAAAGTTTTCAACATTTCCTTCAGGGCTACACAGAACCACAGAATACTCGATAATGGTAGCTGGTCACACAAAATTTGAGCCAGATTGACATTTTGGTGTTTGGAAGGTGCACTGGAGAAACACCAATGCTGAAACAATACCACAGGTACTTTTATTTACAAGTACATGAAAATATACATGTATCTAGGCATGATATATATTTATTTTGTCAAGTTTTCTTTCTGAAATTAAAAAATAAGAGATCTTTATATTTCATTTTCTGATGTCTTTTCAAAACATTTTCCATATGATTGTGTTTAAGGTGGCAGAATCCATTAGCACTTCCAGTAGAAGTAGTCATAATATACCACAGGTTGTAGGTGATGGTGAACATCCTGTCTTGTTCTATGAATGGAAGAATTATGTACAACTGTATTTTAAACCACTGAAATACCTAACCCACTACCACCATTTCTACATGGATTCAGAGAATCCAGGAATTATTACATGTCGGGAAAACGCTTCCTCTGAGCCTGTCACCTTCATGTTACTGAAAAGCAAAAGTAAAGATCCGAATCCAGGTGTTCTTCCTTCTCTATCAGTCATTAAAGGCTTTGAACATGTGACCACATCAGAGAGTATTGTTATTCAGAGACAGCAAAAGAATGCATATGTCCAAAACCTACTGTTCCCAAAAAAGAAATAGACTTAGCAGAATGCTGTGAAGAATATAAACCAAAAGATGGTAGTAAAAAAGCTTTACCAAATTAAGCTTGTACATGTACATTTGTAATTCCCTGATTGTGAATTCTGTACATGTTTCAACATGTATAATATAAGGTATTTTATTAAAACATGTTTGCTTTACTTGAAGTTTATAGGAAAGATTTACATGTTCTCTGATTAATTCTGTACATGTTTTTAACATGTGATTTGTACATGTTTCAACATTGTTTTATCAAAGCATTTATGGTTTTCTAGTGTTGCAAAGTTGTGATTGATTGTTTCATATATTACCTGGTCAATTCAGATTCTGTATATGTATGAAATGTGTCATGCACGTATGTTAATAACACTATTTAATCAGTATGTGTATGGTGGTTTGTTTAAAGTAAGGCAAGTTATGATTCACCGATGGCGATTTCTTTAATGTGTATTTGTCAATGTCAATTAACATGTTTTATCCAACACATGGTCTAATAAGTGGAAGTTGCAATGTACAGCTGTAACATGAATTTTTTGCTATTCATTTTGCCTTGTAATACCTTTCATGATTATCTGCCAATATGTGATTTATCCATATATTATAGTTTGCTTATTGATTTATGCTTTGCCTAAATTATTTTCTTTCATGCTTTACTGTTAAAGTGATATACCGTATATACTCGCCTATAAGTCGGTCCGCCTATAAGTCGGTTGTATTTTATAAGCTTATATATCATAGGACTGACCTCATATAATACCATTCATTTCATAGCTCGCCTATAAGTCGAACATAGAGTTTTGGACTAGAAATTAACTCCCAAAAATCCGACTTATAGGCGAGTATATACGGTAGTTATATATACCAACATATCATCATCTTTAAGTACATTGTACATGAGTGTATATGTTCATGTTTATCTACCATTTTGTTTAAGTATGCTCTTATAAAGTGCACTGTGCAATGAGATGGCATTTTTTTTCCCAGAAATTTTTTTTTTCTCTCAGTTGTTTAAGGAAGCTCTTAACACTGCACACTAAAGACAACTAAATCTCATGGCAGTTTTATCGCAACTTAGAGTGATTTGCCCTTAGATATAAGATAGAATAGACAAAAATCTACAGTGAAAGACACAATGTGTACTAGATAAAAGTGTTCCTAACATGACATGTTTATTAGAATAAGATAAAGTAATTGAATAAATCATTTGCATGTATCTTCCCAATGTAAGTAAACAGGCATAATATCTGTTCACCGAGTTTACATAAGGTACCTTAACTGTCTGTGAACATATTTTCAGGGAAATACTATAGGTACCTTATGTTGAAAATGAACTTGGTTCTGTACACTTTTATATGACATAATTTTCTCCAAGCCAGAAAATAGTTTATGTAAGTGTTTATAGCTTCCTTAACAATTGAAAATTCATGAACACAGGATGTGAATGAAATGTTGAAACTTTTATAAACACGGATTGTCTTTGAACTCTTGCGATGATGATTATGTTAATGATAAGAAGTCTTATGTTATTATGTTGCCATGACAACAATGGTTACAATTCTGTACACTTCTAAAATTTCTTTTCCATCTCTTTTTAGAAAAAAGTGTATTTAAGTCATTACTTTTCCCTGGTTTTAAATCTGAAGTTCAGATTAAATTTTAAGAAAAAGTGTTTTCCCTGTTTTCAGTGTCTTTTTATGTAATAACCCTATAAAGGGTTAATGAACAGATCTGGTCATATCTTCAAAACCCCTTCAGATATGACTCTGGTTTTTTGACAAAATTTTATTTACATTATGAGGATTTAACAAATGACAAAAACTCAAAATCTGATTTTAGCTCATCTGGCCCAATTTTCCCAGTCTCAGTCACATATACTCATTTCCTCTAAGCTCTGTAAATTGAGATATTCCTATCTCTAAATATTTAAACATGTCTTTTAATTGTTACAAAAACTTCAGATGCAAAATTGTATATGATCATTTAATAAATATTTTGTTTCACTAAAAATTTTTCAAGGGCGATAATGGAAAGATAACTCTTGTTGATAGATGCAGATTATTTCACAAGCACTGAAATCTGATATTTTGATTTAAAAAGTAACACTTTATTATGTTTTCTAATGAGGATTAGATAGGTATGATAGTATAAATATTTTTTTATATGTACCTTATCTTTTTAGCTCATCTGAGCTAAAAAAAAAAAAAAAAAAAAAAAAAAAAAAAAAAAAAAAAAGCTCAAGTGAGCTTTTCTGATAAAATTTGTCTGTTGTCGTAAACTTTTCACATTTTCATTTTCTTCTCAAGAACCACAGTGCCAATTTCAACCAAACTTGCTACAAAGTATCCTTGGGTAAAGGGGATTTAAGCAGTAGCTTGATCAAATGAAGGGCCACACCCTCATTCAAGAAGATATAATAATGAATTAGTGAAAAATTAATGGCATTAAAAAAAAATCTTCTCAAGAACCACTTGGCCGGGAAAGGTGAAACTCATGTTGAATTATCCTAAAGTAGTGTAGATTTAAATTTGTATAAATCATGACCCCCAGGGTTTGGGTATGGGCACAACAGCCCATGAAAGTTTTACATAGGAATGTACAAGAATTTTTTTTTAAAATCTTCTCAAGAACCATTGGGACAGGAACCAGAAGTCTCTGTTGAGACTGTAGCTCTACTGGTTTGTACTTTTAACAAAGGAAGAGAAAAGTAGCAGTTGGGACTTGAAACTTTTCAACAGCAATAAATAGAATAATGATCCTTGATTAAGTCACTTTTGGTGGCAATATTGCAATAAGACTACAACTGTAGGAATAGCTTTTGATAATTTTTTTTTTTAGAACTTTCAATTTTAGTTACCATGGCAAAAACATTCATCAAAATATATATAAAAAAAAAACAAAGACAATGATGTATCCTAATGTAGCCTATCTGCATGCCACATTATATCATATAATCAAACTAAAACTGTATTTGTAATAGTATTTTTAGCTCACCTGAGCTGAAAGCTCAAGTGAGCTTTTCTGATCACCCATTGTCCGTCGTCCGTCTGTCTGTCAGTCCGTCCGTCTGTTAACTTGTCACATTTTCAACTTCTTCTCAAGAACCACTGGTTCAATTTTAACCAAACTTGATACAAAGCATCCTTGGGTAAAGGGGAATGTAAATTGTTAAAATATAGGACCAGGCCCCCTTCCAAGGGGAGATAATCAAGAAAATACAAAATAAGGATGGGGTAATTAAAAAATCTTCTTCTTAAGATCCACTAGGCCAGAAAAGCTGAAACTTATGTGGAAGCATTCTGGGGTAGTGTAAATTCTAAATTGTAAAAATCATGACCCCTGGGGGTAGGGCGGGGCCACAATAGGGAATCCAAGTTTTACATAGAAATATACAGGAATAATCTTTAAAAATCTTCTTCTCAAGATCCAGTGGGCCAGAAAAGCTGAAACTTATTTGGAAGCATCCTAGGGTAGTGTAGATTCTAAATTGTAAAAATCATGACCCTCAGGGGTAGGGCAGGGCCACAATAGGGAATCCAAGTTTTACATAGAAATATATAGGAACAATCTTTAAAAAATTTCTTCTCAAGAACCAGTGGGCCAGGAATGCTGACACTTATGTGGAAACATCCTTGGGGAGTGTAAATTTTAAATTGTTAAAATCATGACCCCCGGGGGTAGGGCAGGGGCACAATAGGGAATCCAAGTTTTACATAGAAATATATAGGAACAATTTTTAAAGATTTTCTTCTCAAGAACCAGTGGGCCAGAAAAGCTGAAAAAAAATTCTTGATCTTTCTATATTTACCATATAAGATTTTTTCACATCATAATTACACATAATATTCGTTTCTGAAAAAAAAGCACACTTCATACTTCAAACTAGACAGAGTTATGTTCCTTGCCATCCCCGGTATTGACTCACAAGCATGTGCATTTGTATAGCTAATCTGTGCCAATAAATTCACCAATGTAAGTTCAATAACCATATAATATAGCAAATACAAGATTTGAAATCAGACAAAAACAAAAAAAGTAACTAAGAATTGGTGTTTTTAATGTGTGAATATGCTGTCATCTTTATTTTCAGAACCATTTTTCAAGAAAAGTAACAACAGCTGTTGATGATGAACAACTTACTTGAACCAACTTTATCTCTTCCACTTTTCATCACAGCGAAATGAATAAATTCATGAAAAGATATATGATGTTCTATAAATGGTATATGTTTAAAATTCACCTTGCACATTTTGAATATTTTATGATGCTAATCATACATAGACATGTCCCTGTCATAAAAAGCAAGAGGCATATAATGTAACCCCTTTCTGTCAGTCATTCTACTTTTCTATACATACTATGTAAATGATTTTTCTGGACTTTGTACATGCATGTAGATAATTAGCTGATTTTTAATGTGTATTGTAATAAAGATAACTTGCACATCAAGTTCAAGTTAACCATTTTTTGCGGCCGAATGGATAGTTTCAGGGCGTATATTGTTTTTGTCCTGTCTGTTTATCTTTTGGTTTGTCTGTCTGTTGTCAACTTTAACCTTTGCCATTACTTTTGAACCATGAGAGACAGAGACTTCATATTTGGTATGCATACTCCTCAAATGACACCAAGGTCAATGACCTTCTAACCTTGACTGTGACCTATATGCTTCAAATACCTTTTTTTGACCTTTTGCCTTAACTATTGAACTATAGGATATAGAGACTTCATATTTGATGTGCATAATCAAATAATATAGTAAAGTTCTTTCAAGTGACACCAAGATCAATGACCTTGACTGTGACCTATATTCTAAAAATATCTTTTGACGTTTTGCCATAACATTTGAACCATAGAAATATGAACTTCATATTTTGTATGCATACTTCACTAATGAGACATCAAGTTCAATGACGTGCCCTGACAATGACCTATATGTTTAAAATAGCTTTTTTCGAACTTTGTTGCCACTGGGTGCATATTGTTTCACACACACATCTTGTTGTTTTAACGTTACTCTGGAGTATCTTTCTCTCTTATGGAGACACCCCACTTGCAAATGGACAGCTACAAATTTTGACCTGTATTCCACATTCATGGCCATTGAGCAGGGAGGAATCTTTTTCATATTGGAGTGTAATCTTGTTCAAAAATCCAGACTTTTAAGTTTGTAAATGTAATCTTGTAAGTTTGTAAATCCATGCTTGTAATTGTATCAGTTTCATTGTCTACATATGCAAAAAGGTATTTCAGACACCCAAGGTATTTCAGACATCCAAGCATGTAGTTCAGAACATACAACTGTGTTGACTTTGATTTTATATTATGAATGAGCGTACTGTGTTTACTTTGAGTGTATTTTATGAATGTGTGTATCTTATGTTGTAAACTTTGTTTTCCAGAATTTATATGGCATGCTCTGAATAAAACACAAAGACAATTCACAACTCTACAAAGATAAAATCTACAGGATTGTCGAATTGTGGTTATGATGATCCTCCATTTTTTTTTGAGCAAGCACACACTGTGATATGAGAAATAATGATTTTAAAGGTGCATGGACACAGATTTGTACCAAGTATTTTCTGTATAATATCACAACTTTATATTTTAACAGCATTTTACACAAAAATATATTAAAAATTTTATTTCATCTTTTAGTTATTGAAACTTCAAATATTTGGATGAATTTGATTAACACATCCTTGCACTCACAAATTTTACTTTTATTCTTAAAAGGGCTGGGGGTGGCAGCATTTTCAGACTATTTCGTTCTCCTTTAAAAGAAGAGTTCCATATAAAGATATACAAAAATGATCAAATTTTAAAACTAAAATGTATGAATTTTTTCTTTGCCAAATGATAGTTGACAGCTTAAGATACCGTATCTTAAAAAATAACAAATCTGGTGGTTAGTTTTGGTTAATTTGTTGACCCCCAGCCTCCTTAATACTTATTGGAAAGTGGTAATCTTGTGTATTGATGAAAAAATAATAAAACTTTATCCAAAAAATACTTACATTCAGAGTAGAAATGTTAGAAAGCAAAACCCCTTCACAAGTATTGTCATTCCGCGCTATCTGTTGTGTACAGAGTTTGGCAAACTGATCACACCCATGAAAGGTACACAGTTTTTGTAAACAGGGCACGAGCTCTGTTATTGTTGATGTTTGCGAATCACCGGGAGCGTTCAATTGTTACAGTCTGCTCACCATAACTGCACGGTCTGACAATATACTGTTTATGTGTTTTGCTTTCGAACATTTTTACTCTGAATTTTTTGGATTATAGTTTTAATAATTTTCTTTTTCTTTTTCTTTTGCCACTTTTGCTAGAAGTATGAAGAATAAAATTAAATTTTGTGAAAATGCAAGGATGTGTCAATTAAACCCGTCTAAAATTTGATAACGTTTAGATGAAATGAGATTTTTTACATATTTTTTGTGTGAAATAAAAAAAAACCCACCAGAAATAATAATCTGCGGACAGGAAAACCAAAGGCCGTAGGTGTATCTTACCAAGATTCTCGATATTGCTTGAGTCACTTTTAGTCTTGGTAACATATGTAAAAACCTTCAGAAATCTCTCATCTGTAAGCAACATTTATAGGAAAGTAAAATGGTCAAATTATGAAGTTTTTCTCTCATAACCGGACGTTGAAGTTTTTGTTTCCAGTAAGATCAACGTATTTCGGAAACAACAACTAAGTTTCAATTAAATGATGCAAGGGGAAAAAATGAATTTCTAATTTCTATGACCACTTCCTATGATGACCGGTTGTGACAACTGACGCGTTTAACCCTATATGCATCGCTTAAAGCTGAACACGATTCGTAAAAGGAATGCATGTGTCCACCATTTTTGCTCCCGGTTCTCGCTTCTCTGCAGACCCCAATAAATAGGGCAGAACTTAGTCACTGTTCAGTGTAATCAGTCGACACCGGTGCAGACGGATGTATGCTATACAGGTCACGGTAGCGAGAATAATAAAGTGATACTTCGTCTAATGCAGGAAAGTAAGATACCAAATAAATTTACAATTATAGTTGTACAGGTCAGTGCAGTATAAAAACAACAAAAATAAACGTAACTGCAATAAAATGTAAACAAAGGTCATCCAAGATAACCAGCACGAACACGGGTCGCCATTCCACGCCGATACCCGTCACAATAAAGCAGTCAGGTGTAACGAATGCGACGAGTATACCCTAGTGTTGATGTATGGTAGATAATTATATCGAAAATGGCGTATGCCTATTTACGAGACACGTTCAGCTTTAATCATCAAGATCAACTCGTATAAGTTTAATATCTTAATTTCTGACCCTTTTTAATTTCTTGCTCGGATAACTCAGTTTTAGGACGGGAAAGCACACGACCGGAAGTGGATTTTCAAAGATATTTAACGTTACTCTAGACTTTTAAAGTCTGATTAAAATATATCTAAAAGACATTTCGAATAATTCATCCACAAAAGATTTATATGGGAAAGAAAAATACATGTATAACCGGAAATACTTTTATAACCGGAAGTTGACGTTTTTGTTACCGGTTGGGCTGAAATATTTTAAAGTGCTAATTAGATGCAAAAATGATTAAAAAGAGAAAGTTATATTAAAAACAAATACCACTTCCTGTTTCGAAATTGACGGCTGACGCATTTAACTTTATATATCTTTTGAATACTCCTCAAAGTATATAACTCTTATAAATTTGGTGTCTTAATCTCTTACTGTAACCGGGATCTCGCAATGATAACTTCTCAATTTGAGGATAGAAAATCAAGCAACCGTAAGTAAATTTGACAAATATTTATTTCTCAAAATTTAATTTTATTCTTAATATATATACTTATAGGAAAAGTGGCAATCTTGTGTATAAAAGAAAATTATTAAAAATATAATCCAAAAAATTCAGGAGTCCGTAACCTTAAGCATTTACTGAAAAACATATCTAATTATCATTTCATATGCTCTTTTTATGAGATAGTATAGTAACACTCAAACTGTGCATTTTTTCTCTCATAAACGGAAGTTGCCATTTATTTGTTTCCGGTAGGACTGACATATTTCGCAACTACAAATAAGATGCAATAATGTGATGCCAAAAAGGATTCAAAAAAGAAAAGGTGAAAATTTTGATTTATTTGATCACTTCCTGTGACGACTGGAACAGACGGCGGGCAATCTTAACCCCAATGGCTTTGCCTACTTATCAAGATCTATTACTCCTGTAAGTTTGGTGTCTTAATCTCTTACCGTTTACAAGATCTAGCTATGATAGCTTCTCATTTTGAGGACAGGAAATCACGCGACCGGAAGTGAATTTTAAAAAGATATTGGATGTTACTCTAGACATTTGCAGTCTGAATAATTTACATATCCAAAAATCATTACAAATACTTTATCTATTAAAATATTTATGGGATAGAAAAATACTCAAATTATGTAGTTTTTCACCTATAACCGGAAGTTGTCGTTTTTGATTCCGTTCGGACTGATATATTTCGAAACTACAAGTAAGATGCAATAATGTGATACAAAAAAAAAATCAAAAAAGAAATTTAAAAATTTCGATTTTTAAGATCACTTCCTGTGACGACCGGAAGTGACGGCGGATAATCTTAACCCCAATGGATTTGCCTACTCATCAAGATCTATTATTCCTGTAAGTTTAGTGTCTTAATCTCTTACCGTTTACGAGATCTAGCTATGATAACTTCTCATTTTGAGGACAGGAAATCACGCGACCGGAAGTGAATTTTAAAAAGATATTGTACGTTACTCTAGACATTTGCAGTCTGAATTACATATCCAAATATCATTACAAATACTTTATCTATTAAAAATATTTATGGGAAAGAAAAATACTCAAATTATGTAGTTTTTCATTTATAACCGGAAGTTGTCGTTTTTGTTTCCGGTCGGACTGATAAATTTCGAAACTACAAGTAAGATGCAATAATATGATACCGAAAAAAAATCAAAAAAGAAAAATTGAAATTTTCGATTTTTTAGATCACTTCCTGTGACGACCGGAAGTGACGGCGGACATTCTTAACCAAATTGGGCTTGCCTACTCATCAAGATCTATTACTCATATAAGTTTGGTATCTTAATCTCTTATCATTTCTGAGATATGAATCAGACAAAATATTTTTTAAAAAAACGGAAATCGGACATATCTCACGACCGGAAGTAAAATTTGAAAAAAAGAAAAAAACGCCTGGGCGTATTCTGGTTCTCTATCATCCCTGAAAATTTCAAGAAAATCCGTCCAGCCATCTCTGAGAAATCCGTCTGACCAGAAAACGGCAAAAAAAAAATAATAAAAAGAAACAGTAGAATCACTATAAGGTCTTCCGTCTGAAACGGAAGACCTTAATAACTAGGGCTAATTGTAACGGGAACCGTTACAGATGTTCCCCAAACGCTCCCCAACTTCCTTTTGGTGCCTTATTCCCTGTAAGCTTCATTAAATAAGACAAACGCGATACATTTAAGACTTTAACAAAGTTTTACCAGAAGTATTCAATTTCAGCATTGCACGCATGCGCATTTGAATGCATGTGCGTAATGACCATATCATCTTGTCTACACTATTGATATATTTTAATATACTAAATATTACAGCATTTAATCCAAAAATATCTTTAATCTAGTGTATTTAGAATTTTACACATTTCACGTGCACGCACGTGCATGCCTGTGCATGATGACTATTCCCTGATGTAGGAGTCTATAATATCTATCTATGTTCTGAATCCCATCCTGTTTGGTTGAAAAACAAGGGAGTTATAGCCATTTAAAGTTTCAGCCAATCAGATTGCAGCGCACGTGCATGCGCGTGATTTGATGAAAATTAATATATATGACATTGTAGGATATCCTAAAGCATGCCTATGTTTTAAATTTCAAAGCATTTCGTCAAAAAACGAAAAAGATATTGAGATTTTTGTTTCAGCCAATCAGAGCAAAGCGCACGTTCATGCACGTGCAAACATATTCATGATGACCTTACCTTCTTCTAGGAGTCCATTATGTTTGTCTATGTTCTAAATCCCATGCTGTTTAGTGAAGAACAAGGTAGTTATAGCCATTTAAATTTTAAGCCAATCAGATTGCAGCGCACGTGCATGCGCGTGATTTGATGAAAATTCTTATATACCATATTGTAGGATATCCTAAAGCATGCCAACGTTTTAAATTTCAAAGCATTTCGTCAAAAAACAGTGAGGATATTGAGATTTTTGTTTCAGCCAATCAGAGCAAAGCGCACGTGCATGAACGTGAGTTCGTGCTAATTTGACAGTGTCACCTTATCTACGACAAAAAAGTCCGGAGAAGAAATAAGAAGAAAAAAGAATAATAATAAGAAACAGAGTAAAAACAATATGTTCCCCAACTTCGTTTGGGGAACATAATAATAAGAAACAGAGTAAAAACAATATGTTCCCCAACTTCGTTTGGGGAACATAATAATAAGAAACAGAGTAAAAACAATATGTTCCCAAACTTCGTTTGGGGAACATAATAAGGCAGCAAAATTCAATTTTTCATTTCTCTACTAAGATTTTTACATCGGGCTCGGAGTTGGTTTTCTTCAGAAAGACAGGACTGGGTTCAAGGCGACTAGGGGTACCACACCGGTAATTGACCAATCAAAATGAACTTAGTCAATTGTAGGTCCATACATTAAGCCGATTTTCCTTTCTTTTGAGAGTTTTTTTAATTTCCTTCCAGGCCAGTTTGACAACTCTGGTACCTGTGCCTAGGAAATTTTATCTACTCTATAAATAAATAAAGTTTTTTGACAGGAACTATTTCTCCAGGGCATAGGAGGCTACTTCCTGGGGTGCTTTTGTGATGTTTATAAAGACATGGAAAACACGTGGATTTGAGGGTAGCCCTGTTTGCATATGCAAATAAATCAGAAAATGTCGTGTACGTACCCTGGTTTTTTGGTGTCAGCTAATGTGACAGGTATTGTTTAACACCCCCTTATCAATATTTTTTCATGAATTCAAACACGTGAGGTTTTACTGGAAAGAAACGTGTATTGCTTTTTAATATACCGAAACTCGCTATTTCTGGGGATTGTGTAATTCTAAAAAAAATTCAGATAAATTTCAATGGTGAAATAAAAGAAGAATGCTTGGTATTAAAATATTAATTCATATCAGTAGAATTGAATGCTATTAACGACATCTGGAGAAATAGGCTTTAAAAGGTTTATATCATATCTTTGCTCGTCTGCACTTAAATTTCAAACACGACAGAATTTGTAATTTTTGCCGTAAAAATTCATAATTTCTATATACTTTAGAGACTTACCGTAAAACTTTCAGGAAACTTTCTATGAAGTCTTTTCTGCACCTTAAGTGAAATTTTATGTCGATCCCAGGTGTTGATCGAGTTTCAGAGAAATTTTCTACGTTGTTATTGATTTTTTTTTTAAGGAGAAGGGGGGGGGTTGACTTTTTTATTCTAAGCATTTGTTAAAGTGAGTTTGTAAATACATCTACGAACTTGAGCTGGATTGTGACCTTTGGGTCAAGGGGTCAAAGGTCAAGGTCAAAGGTCAAGGTCATCAAAGCATTTCATAAAGAAATATAAAAGTAACAGCCATATCAAGTATACAAGTCATTTGATCATTGCACGCGCGCGAAGGTGCAATGCATGAAAGCTATATCATCGTGACTACACTTTTAATGTGTTTCTATTCTTTGAATTTTGAAACGTTTCATAAAAAAAATTACGACTATATCAAGTAAATCGGTCATTTAACGCATTGCGCGCGCACACGTGCATGCAAGTCCTTGCATTCAAGTTTGATAGTAGCATAATGTAAGAATCCGTCATATCTATTCATATTCTAAATTTCATCCTGTTTTGTTGAGAATCAAAAAAGTTATAGGCATTTAAAGTTTAAGCCAATCAGATCGCAGCACACGTGCATGGGCGTGGTTTCTTGAAAACTTTTATATATCATAGTTTAGGACGTATTAAGGTATGATTATGTTTTAAAATTCAAAGTATTTTGTCAAAAAACAAGTAAGATATTGAGATTTTTGTTTCAGCTAATCAGAGCAAAGCGCACGTGCATGCGCGTGCATGCATGTGCATGATGACCGTAACTTCTTATAGGAGTCTATTGTGTCTGTCTATGTTCTAAATCTTATCGTGGTTGGTTGAAAAACAAGGGAGTTACAGCCATTTGAAGTTTAAGCCAATCAGATTGCAGCGCACGTGCATGCGCATGCTTTCATGACAAATGTTATATATCATGTTGTAGGACATCTTAAAGTATGCTTATATTTTAAATTTCATACCATTTCGTCAAAAAACGGAAAAGATATTGAGATTTTTGTTTCAGCCAATCAGAGCGAAGCACACGTAAATGCGCGTGAGTTCTTGCTAATTTGACAGTGTCACATTATCTACACTATTAATATATCCTTATATAATGAGTTTCAAAGCATTTCATCGGAAAATGTTAAAGTTATGGCTATATTAAATATATTAGTCATTTCAGTCATTTCACGCGCCCGCACGTGCAGGCGTATGCGCGCAAAATGACCTTCGTTCCGCACACCTACACAACACACCTATTAACCCTAAAAAGGTTTTAGCTCAGTTGGGTGAACAGTTTCTGAGAACACTCGCGGACAAAAAAGTACCGGAGAAGAAATAAGAAGAAAAAAGAATAATAATAATAATAATAAGAAACAGAGTAAAAACAATATGTTCCCAAACTTCGTTTGGGGAACATAATAAGAAACAGAGTAAAAACAATATGTTCCCCAACTTCGTTTGGGGAACATAATAATAAGAAACAGAGTAAAAACAATATGTTCCCCAACTTCGTTTGGGGAACATAACTAGTGCTAATTGTAACGGGGACCGTTACAGATGTTCCCCAAACGCTCCCCCATTTCCCTTTTGGTGCCATATTCCCTCTAAGCTTCATTAAATAAGACAAACTTTATGCATTTGAGACTTTAACAACGTTTACCGAGAAGGGTACAAAGTTCATTCAAATTTTAGCATTGCACGCGTGCGCATGTGAATGCATGTGCGTAATGACCATATCATCTTGTCTACACAATCTATATACTTTAATATACTAAATATTAAAGTATTTAATCCAAAAGTATTTAAAAATACGCTCATTCAATTGTATTTTTGATTTTACTCATTTCACGTGCACGCACGTGCATATATGAGCATGGTGACATACCTTCTTGTAGAAGTCCATTACATCTATCTATGTTCTAAATACCACTCCGTTTGGTTGAAAACCAAGGGAGTTATAGCTGATTAAAGTTTCAGCCAATCAGATTGCAGCGTACGTTCATGCACGTGTACGGATGTGCATTGTGATCAAACCTTCTTGTAGAAGTCTGTTATATCTATCTATGTTCCAAATCCCATCCTGTTTGGTTGAAAACCAAGGGAGTTATAGCTATTTAAAGTTTCAGCCAATCAGATTGCAGCGCACGTGCATGCACGTGTTTTCATGAAAATTGTTATATATCATGTTGTAGGATATCCTAATGCATGGCTATGTTCAAAATTTCAAAGGATTTCATCAAAAAACAAGAAAGATATTGAGATTTTAGTTTCAGCCAATCAGAGCGAAGTGCACGTGCATGCGCGTGAGATCTTGCTATTTTGACCATGTCATATTGTCTATGCTACAACTATATCCTTATATTACGAGTTTCAAAGCATTTCATCAAGAAGGTAAAAATTTACGCCGATATCAATTAAATCGGTCATTTCACGTGTTGCTCGTGCGCGCTCTTGCAAGCACGTGCACACAAAATGGCATGTTGACAATGTCATCTTAACTACATTTATAATATGTCTATATATTCTAAATATCAAAGCATTACATCGAAAAATGTAAAAGTTACGGCAATTTCAAGTATATTGGTCATTCCACGTGTTGCACGTGCGCGCTCTTGCAAGCACGTGCGCGCAAAATGACCTTCGTTCCGCACATCTACATAACATGCCCACTTACCCTAAAAAGGTTTCCCCTTAATCGGATGTGTACTTTACAAGATCATTCGCGGACAAAATTTTCCCGAGAAGAAAAATAATAATAATAAGACACAGAGTAAAAACAATATGTTCCCCAACTTCGTTTGGGGAACATAATAATAAGAAACAGAGTAAAAACAATATGTTCCCAAACTTCGTTTGGGGAACATAATAAGGCAGCAAAATTCAATTTTTCATTTCTCTACTAAGATTTTTACATCGGGCTCGGAGTTGGTTTTCTTCAGAAAGACAGGACTGGGTTCAAGGCGACTAGGGGTACCACACCGGTAATTGACCAATCAAAATGAACTTAGTCAATTGTAGGTCCATACATTAAGCCGATTTTCCTTTCTTTTGAGAGTTTTTTTAATTTCCTTCCAGGCCAGTTTGACAACTCTGGTACCTGTGCCTAGGAAATTTTATCTACTCTATAAATAAATAAAGTTTTTTGACAGGAACTATTTCTCCAGGGCATAGGAGGCTACTTCCTGGGGTGCTTTTGTGATGTTTATAAAGACATGGAAAACACGTGGATTTGAGGGTAGCCCTGTTTGCATATGCAAATAAATCAGAAAATGTCGTGTACGTACCCTGGTTTTTTGGTGTCAGCTAATGTGACAGGTATTGTTTAACACCCCCTTATCAATATTTTTTCATGAATTCAAACACGTGAGGTTTTACTGGAAAGAAACGTGTATTGCTTTTTAATATACCGAAACTCGCTATTTCTGGGGATTGTGTAATTCTAAAAAAAATTCAGATAAATTTCAATGGTGAAATAAAAGAAGAATGCTTGGTATTAAAATATTAATTCATATCAGTAGAATTGAATGCTATTAACGACATCTGGAGAAATAGGCTTTAAAAGGTTTATATCATATCTTTGCTCGTCTGCACTTAAATTTCAAACACGACAGAATTTGTAATTTTTGCCGTAAAAATTCATAATTTCTATATACTTTAGAGACTTACCGTAAAACTTTCAGGAAACTTTCTATGAAGTCTTTTCTGCACCTTAAGTGAAATTTTATGTCGATCCCAGGTGTTGATCGAGTTTCAGAGAAATTTTCTACGTTGTTATTGATTTTTTTTTTAAGGAGAAGGGGGGGGGTTGACTTTTTTATTCTAAGCATTTGTTAAAGTGAGTTTGTAAATACATCTACGAACTTGAGCTGGATTGTGACCTTTGGGTCAAGGGGTCAAAGGTCAAGGTCAAAGGTCAAGGTCATCAAAGCATTTCATAAAGAAATATAAAAGTAACAGCCATATCAAGTATACAAGTCATTTGATCATTGCACGCGCGCGAAGGTGCAATGCATGAAAGCTATATCATCGTGACTACACTTTTAATGTGTTTCTATTCTTTGAATTTTGAAACGTTTCATAAAAAAAATTACGACTATATCAAGTAAATCGGTCATTTAACGCATTGCGCGCGCACACGTGCATGCAAGTCCTTGCATTCAAGTTTGATAGTAGCATAATGTAAGAATCCGTCATATCTATTCATATTCTAAATTTCATCCTGTTTTGTTGAGAATCAAAAAAGTTATAGGCATTTAAAGTTTAAGCCAATCAGATCGCAGCACACGTGCATGGGCGTGGTTTCTTGAAAACTTTTATATATCATAGTTTAGGACGTATTAAGGTATGATTATGTTTTAAAATTCAAAGTATTTTGTCAAAAAACAAGTAAGATATTGAGATTTTTGTTTCAGCTAATCAGAGCAAAGCGCACGTGCATGCGCGTGCATGCATGTGCATGATGACCGTAACTTCTTATAGGAGTCTATTGTGTCTGTCTATGTTCTAAATCTTATCGTGGTTGGTTGAAAAACAAGGGAGTTACAGCCATTTGAAGTTTAAGCCAATCAGATTGCAGCGCACGTGCATGCGCATGCTTTCATGACAAATGTTATATATCATGTTGTAGGACATCTTAAAGTATGCTTATATTTTAAATTTCATACCATTTCGTCAAAAAACGGAAAAGATATTGAGATTTTTGTTTCAGCCAATCAGAGCGAAGCACACGTAAATGCGCGTGAGTTCTTGCTAATTTGACAGTGTCACATTATCTACACTATTAATATATCCTTATATAATGAGTTTCAAAGCATTTCATCGGAAAATGTTAAAGTTATGGCTATATTAAATATATTAGTCATTTCAGTCATTTCACGCGCCCGCACGTGCAGGCGTATGCGCGCAAAATGACCTTCGTTCCGCACACCTACACAACACACCTATTAACCCTAAAAAGGTTTTAGCTCAGTTGGGTGAACAGTTTCTGAGAACACTCGCGGACAAAAAAGTACCGGAGAAGAAATAAGAAGAAAAAAGAATAATAATAATAATAATAAGAAACAGAGTAAAAACAATATGTTCCCAAACTTCGTTTGGGGAACATAATAAGAAACAGAGTAAAAACAATATGTTCCCCAACTTCGTTTGGGGAACATAATAATAAGAAACAGAGTAAAAACAATATGTTCCCCAACTTCGTTTGGGGAACATAACTAGTGCTAATTGTAACGGGGACCGTTACAGATGTTCCCCAAACGCTCCCCCATTTCCCTTTTGGTGCCATATTCCCTCTAAGCTTCATTAAATAAGACAAACTTTATGCATTTGAGACTTTAACAACGTTTACCGAGAAGGGTACAAAGTTCATTCAAATTTTAGCATTGCACGCGTGCGCATGTGAATGCATGTGCGTAATGACCATATCATCTTGTCTACACAATCTATATACTTTAATATACTAAATATTAAAGTATTTAATCCAAAGGTATTAAAAAATACGCTCATTCAATTGTATTTTTGATTTTACTCATTTCACGTGCACGCACGTGCATATATGAGCATGGTGACATACCTTCTTGTAGAAGTCCATTACATCTATCTATGTTCTAAATACCACTCCGTTTGGTTGAAAACCAAGGGAGTTATAGCTGATTAAAGTTTCAGCCAATCAGATTGCAGCGTACGTTCATGCACGTGTACGGATGTGCATTGTGATCAAACCTTCTTGTAGAAGTCTGTTATATCTATCTATGTTCCAAATCCCATCCTGTTTGGTTGAAAACCAAGGGAGTTATAGCTATTTAAAGTTTCAGCCAATCAGATTGCAGCGCACGTGCATGCACGTGTTTTCATGAAAATTGTTATATATCATGTTGTAGGATATCCTAATGCATGGCTATGTTCAAAATTTCAAAGGATTTCATCAAAAAACAAGAAAGATATTGAGATTTTAGTTTCAGCCAATCAGAGCGAAGTGCACGTGCATGCGCGTGAGATCTTGCTATTTTGACCATGTCATATTGTCTATGCTACAACTATATCCTTATATTACGAGTTTCAAAGCATTTCATCAAGAAGGTAAAAATTTACGCCGATATCAATTAAATCGGTCATTTCACGTGTTGCTCGTGCGCGCTCTTGCAAGCACGTGCACACAAAATGGCATGTTGACAATGTCATCTTAACTACATTTATAATATGTCTATATATTCTAAATATCAAAGCATTACATCGAAAAATGTAAAAGTTACGGCAATTTCAAGTATATTGGTCATTCCACGTGTTGCACGTGCGCGCTCTTGCAAGCACGTGCGCGCAAAATGACCTTCGTTCCGCACATCTACATAACATGCCCACTTACCCTAAAAAGGTTTCCCCTTAATCGGATGTGTACTTTACAAGATCATTCGCGGACAAAATTTTCCCGAGAAGAAAAATAATAATAATAAGAAACAGAGTAAAAACAATATGTTCCCCAACTTCGTTTGGGGAACATAATAATAAGAAACAGAGTAAAAACAATATGTTCCCAAACTTCGTTTGGGGAACATAATAAGGCAGCAAAATTCAATTTTTCATTTCTCTACTAAGATTTTTACATCGGGCTCGGAGTTGGTTTTCTTCAGAAAGACAGGACTGGGTTCAAGGCGACTAGGGGTACCACACCGGTAATTGACCAATCAAAATGAACTTAGTCAATTGTAGGTCCATACATTAAGCCGATTTTCCTTTCTTTTGAGAGTTTTTTTAATTTCCTTCCAGGCCAGTTTGACAACTCTGGTACCTGTGCCTAGGAAATTTTATCTACTCTATAAATAAATAAAGTTTTTTGACAGGAACTATTTCTCCAGGGCATAGGAGGCTACTTCCTGGGGTGCTTTTGTGATGTTTATAAAGACATGGAAAACACGTGGATTTGAGGGTAGCCCTGTTTGCATATGCAAATAAATCAGAAAATGTCGTGTACGTACCCTGGTTTTTTGGTGTCAGCTAATGTGACAGGTATTGTTTAACACCCCCTTATCAATATTTTTTCATGAATTCAAACACGTGAGGTTTTACTGGAAAGAAACGTGTATTGCTTTTTAATATACCGAAACTCGCTATTTCTGGGGATTGTGTAATTCTAAAAAAAATTCAGATAAATTTCAATGGTGAAATAAAAGAAGAATGCTTGGTATTAAAATATTAATTCATATCAGTAGAATTGAATGCTATTAACGACATCTGGAGAAATAGGCTTTAAAAGGTTTATATCATATCTTTGCTCGTCTGCACTTAAATTTCAAACACGACAGAATTTGTAATTTTTGCCGTAAAAATTCATAATTTCTATATACTTTAGAGACTTACCGTAAAACTTTCAGGAAACTTTCTATGAAGTCTTTTCTGCACCTTAAGTGAAATTTTATGTCGATCCCAGGTGTTGATCGAGTTTCAGAGAAATTTTCTACGTTGTTATTGATTTTTTTTTTAAGGAGAAGGGGGGGGGGGTTGACTTTTTTATTCTAAGCATTTGTTAAAGTGAGTTTGTAAATACATCTACGAACTTGAGCTGGATTGTGACCTTTGGGTCAAGGGGTCAAAGGTCAAGGTCAAAGGTCAAGGTCATCAAAGCATTTCATAAAGAAATATAAAAGTAACAGCCATATCAAGTATACAAGTCATTTGATCATTGCACGCGCGCGAAGGTGCAATGCATGAAAGCTATATCATCGTGACTACACTTTTAATGTGTTTCTATTCTTTGAATTTTGAAACGTTTCATAAAAAAAATTACGACTATATCAAGTAAATCGGTCATTTAACGCATTGCGCGCGCACACGTGCATGCAAGTCCTTGCATTCAAGTTTGATAGTAGCATAATGTAAGAATCCGTCATATCTATTCATATTCTAAATTTCATCCTGTTTTGTTGAGAATCAAAAAAGTTATAGGCATTTAAAGTTTAAGCCAATCAGATCGCAGCACACGTGCATGGGCGTGGTTTCTTGAAAACTTTTATATATCATAGTTTAGGACGTATTAAGGTATGATTATGTTTTAAAATTCAAAGTATTTTGTCAAAAAACAAGTAAGATATTGAGATTTTTGTTTCAGCTAATCAGAGCAAAGCGCACGTGCATGCGCGTGCATGCATGTGCATGATGACCGTAACTTCTTATAGGAGTCTATTGTGTCTGTCTATGTTCTAAATCTTATCGTGGTTGGTTGAAAAACAAGGGAGTTACAGCCATTTGAAGTTTAAGCCAATCAGATTGCAGCGCACGTGCATGCGCATGCTTTCATGACAAATGTTATATATCATGTTGTAGGACATCTTAAAGTATGCTTATATTTTAAATTTCATACCATTTCGTCAAAAAACGGAAAAGATATTGAGATTTTTGTTTCAGCCAATCAGAGCGAAGCACACGTAAATGCGCGTGAGTTCTTGCTAATTTGACAGTGTCACATTATCTACACTATTAATATATCCTTATATAATGAGTTTCAAAGCATTTCATCGGAAAATGTTAAAGTTATGGCTATATTAAATATATTAGTCATTTCAGTCATTTCACGCGCCCGCACGTGCAGGCGTATGCGCGCAAAATGACCTTCGTTCCGCACACCTACACAACACACCTATTAACCCTAAAAAGGTTTTAGCTCAGTTGGGTGAACAGTTTCTGAGAACACTCGCGGACAAAAAAGTACCGGAGAAGAAATAAGAAGAAAAAAGAATAATAATAATAATAATAAGAAACAGAGTAAAAACAATAATGTTCCCAAACTTGTTTGGGGAACATAATAAGAAACAGAGTAAAAACTATGTTCCCCAACTTCGTTTGGGGAACAACATAATAAGAAACAGAGTAAAAACAATATGTTCCCCACTTCGTTTGGGGAACATAACTAGTGCTAATTGTAACGGGGACCGTTACAGATGTTCCCCAAACGCTCCCCATTTCCCTTTTGGTGCCATATTCCCTCTAAGCTTCATTAAATAAGACAAACTTTATGGAGACTTTAACAACGTTTACCGAGAAGGGTACAAAGTTATTCAAATTTTAGCATTGCACGCGTGCGCATGTGAATGCATGTGCGTAATGACCATATCATCTTGTCTACACAATCTATATACTTTAATATACTAAATATTAAACAAAAGGTATCGTTACGCTCATTCAATTGTATTTTTGATTTTACATGCACGCACGTGCATATATGAGCATGGTGACATACCTTCTTGTAGAAGTCCATTAAATCTATGTTCTAAATACCATCCGTTTGGTTGAAAACCAAGGGAGTTATAGCTGATTTAAAGTTTCAGCCAATCAATTTGCAGTACGTTCATGCACGTGTTTGGATGTGCATTGTGATCATACCTTCTTGTAGAAGTCTAATTATATCTATCTATGTTCCAAATCCCATCCTGTTTGGTTGAAAACCAAGGGAGTTATAGCTATTTAAAGTTTCAGCCAATCAGATTGCAGCGCACGTGCATGCACGTGTTTTCATGAAAATTGTTATATATCATGTTGTAGGATATCCTAATGCATGGCTATGTTCAAAATTTCAAAGGATTTCATCAAAAAACAAGAAAGATATTGAGATTTTAGTTTCAGCCAATTGCACGTGCATGCGCGTGAGATCTTGCTATTTTGACCATGTCATATTGTCTATGCTACTACTACATCCTTATACTATGAGTTTCAAAGCATTTCATCAAAAAGGTAAAAATTTACGCCTATATCAATTAAATCGGTCATTTCACGTGCCAATCGTGCGCGCTCTTGCAAGCACGTGCACACAAAATGGCATGTTGACAATGTCATCTTATCCATTTATAATATGTCTATATATTCTAAATATCAAAGCATTACATCGAAAAATGTAAAAGTTACGGCAATTTTATATTGGTCATTTCACGTGTTGCACGTGCGCGCTTTGCAAGCACGTGCGCGCAAAATGACCTTCGTTCCGCAAATCTACATAACATGCCTACTTACCCTAAAAAGGTTTCCCCTTAATCGGATGTGTACTTTACAAGATCATTCGCGGACAAAATTTTCCCGAGAAGAAAAATAATAAAAAATCGTTTGGGGAACATAATAGCTAATTGTAACGGGAAACGTTAAGATGTTCCCCAAAATGCAACTGTAATATTACCATAAACAAACTTAATAAAGAAATATTTAAACTTTAACATTTTTCCCAGAAGTATATCAAGTTTATTCAAATTTCAGCATTGCGCATGCGCATGAATGCATTTTTAATGAGCATATCATCTTGTCTACACTAACGTATATTTTAATATCTTTAAATGAAACATTTACATACGTATTTAAAAATATGTTTAATCAAGTGTATTTGTAATTTTACTCATTTCACGTGCACGCACGTGCATGCATGACCATACAAAATTCTTGTAGGAGTCCATTATGTCTATCTATGTTCTAAATCCCATCCTCTTTGGTTGAAAAACAAGGGAGTTAGAGCTATTTAAAGTTTAAGCCAATCAAATTGCAGCTAACGTGCATGCGCGTGATTTCATGAAAATTATTATATATCATATTGTAGGACATCCTAAAGCATGCCTATGTTTTAAATTTCAAAAAATTTTGTCAAAAAACAATAAAGATATTGAAAATTTTGTTTCAGCCAATCAGAGCAAAGCGCACGTGCATGCACGTGCATGCATGTGCATGATGACCATACCCTTTTGTATGTGTACATTATGTCTATCTATGTTCTAAATCCCAGTTTGGTTGAAAAACAAGGGAGTTATAGCTATTTAAAGTTTAAGCCAATCAGATTGCAGCGCACGTGCATGCGCGTGCTTTCATGACAATTGTTATATATCATTTTGTTATTATATTTTAAATTTCAAAGCATTTCGTCAAAAAACAAAGAAAAGAATTGAGATTTTTGTTTCAGCCAATTTGAAGCGCACGTGCATGCGCGTGAGTTTTGAAATTTGACATGTCACATTATCTACACTATTAATATATTTTTATATAATGAGTTTCAAAATTTCATTAAAAAATGTAAAAGTTCAGCTATATTAAATATATCAGTCATTTCACTCATTTCACGCGCCCGCACGTGCACGCGTATGCGCGCAAAATGACCTTCGTTTGCACACCTACACTACACATATTAACCCTAAAAAGGTTTTAGCTCAGTTGGGTGAACAGTTTCTGAGAACACTTCGCGGACAAAAAAGTACCGGAGAAGAAATAAGAAGAAAAAAGAATAATAATAATAATAATAATAAGCAGAGTAATTCAACTCCGTTTGGGGAATTCCCTGTAAGCTTCAAAATAAGTTTAGTGAAAACACCAATTTTTCAAAACAAACGCTCCCCAATTTTGCATATATACTTTGTAATATATTTATATACAAAATTGAAAGCATTCAGTCCAAAAGTATTAAAAATTCATTCAAGTGTATTTTAATTTCATATTCCAAATGCACGTTCGTGCACGTGCATGATGACCATACCTTCTTGTAGGTATCCTAAATCCCATCCTGTTTGGTTGAAAAAACAAGGGAGTTATAGCATTTAAAGTTTCAGCCAATCAGATTGCAGCACACGTGCATTGATTTCATGATTTTTTTTCTAACTGTTATATGCATTGTTTTAAATTTCAATTCATTTCATCAAGGAGATATAGTCATTTAAAGTTTCAGCCAATCAATTGCAGCACACGTGCATGCATTCTGTGAAATTGATTATCATATTGTAGGATATCCTAATGCATACTATGTTTTAAATTTCAAAGATTTGGTCAAAAAACAAAAATATAATTTAAAGTTTAAGCCAATATTGCAGTGCACGTGCAAGTGATTTCATGAAAATTTTTTATATCATAGGAGATATCCTAAGTCATGACTATGTTTTAAATTTCAAAGCATTTCGTTCAAAAAACAAGAAAAGATATTGAGATTTTTGTTTCAGCCAATCAGAGCGAAGCGCACGTGCATGCGCGTGAGATCTTGCTATTTTGACCATGTCATATTGTCTACACTATTAATATATCCTTATATAATGAGTTTCAAAGCATTTCATCAAAAAATGTAAAAGTTATAGCTATATCAAGTATAAGTCATTTCATCATTGCACGCGCACGCACGTGCATGCGTATGCGCGCAAAATGACCTTATGCACACCTACACTACACACCTATTAACCCTAAAAAGGTTTTAGCTCAGTTGGGTGAAAGTTTCTGAGAACACTCGCGGACAAAAATTTACCGGAGATAAAAAAAAAAAAGAATAATAATAATAATAATAATAATATCTAATTGCATAATACGTTGTCCAAATTCCCCCCAACTCCCTTTTGGTGCCATATTCCCTGTAAGCTTCATTAAATAAGCAAACTCTATGCATTTGAGACTTTAACAACGTTTACCCAAGTACCAATCATTCAAATTTTAGTGCACACATGTGAATGCATGTGCGTAATGACCATATCATCTTGTCTACATATCTATATATTTTGAATATACTAAATATTAGTATTTATAAGTATTAAAAAATACGCTATTCAAGTGTATTTTTAATTTTATCATTTCACGTGCACGCACGTGCATACATCATGGTGACCATACCTTCTTGTAAATGTCCATTAAATCTATGTTCTAAATCCCATAAAGATATTTGGTTGAAAACCAAGGGAGTTATAGCTTTTAAAGTTTCAGCCAATCAGATTGCAGCGCACGTACATGCACGTGTATGCATGTGCATGTGACCATATCTTCTTGTAGAAGTCATTATATCTATCTATGTTCCAAATCCCATCCTGTTTGGTTGAAAACCAAGGGAGTTATAGCTATTTAAAGTTTAAGCCAATCAGATTGCAGCGCACGTGCATGCACGTGTTTTCATGAAAATTGTTATATATCATGTTGTAGGATATTAATGCATGGCTATTTTCAAAATTTCAAAGGATTTCGTCAAAAAACAAGAAAGATATTGAGATTTTAGTTTCAGCCAATCAGAGCAAAGCGCACGTGCATGCGCGTGAGTTCTTGCTATTTTGACCATGTCACATTATCTACACTATTAATATATCCTTATATTAATGAGTTTCAAAGCATTTCAGGCTATATCAATTATATCGGTCATTTCACGTGTTCACGTGCGCGCTCGTGCAAGCATGCGCGCAAAATGACCTTCGTTCCGCACATCTACATAACACACCTATTAACCCTAAAAAGGTTTTACCTCATCGGATGAACAGTTTACAAGATCATTCCGGACAAAAATTTTCCCAGAAGAAGAAGAAGAAAAATAATAAAATAATTCGCGGAAAGAATAATAATAAAATAATAATAATAATAAGAAACAGAGTAAAAACAATATGTTCCCCAACTTCGTTTGGGGAACATAATAATAAGAAACAGAGTAAAAACAATATGTTCCCAAACTTCGTTTGGGGAACATAATAAGGCAGCAAAATTCAAATTCTCATTTCTCTACTAAGATTTTTACATCGGGCTCGGAGTTGGTTTTCTTCAGAAAGACAGGACTGGGTTCAAGGCGACTAGGGGTACCACACCGGTAATTGACCAATCAAAATGAACTTAGTCAATTGTAGGTCCATACATTAAGCCGATTTTCCTTTCTTTTGAGAGTTTTTTTAATTTCCTTCCAGGCCAGTTTGACAACTCTGGTACCTGTGCCTAGGAAATTTTATCTACTCTATAAATAAATAAAGTTTTTTGACAGGAACTATTTCTCCAGGGCATAGGAGGCTACTTCCTGGGGTGCTTTTGTGATGTTTATAAAGACATGGAAAACACGTGGATTTGAGGGTAGCCCTGTTTGCATATGCAAATAAATCAGAAAATGTCGTGTACGTACCCTGGTTTTTTGGTGTCAGCTAATGTGACAGGTATTGTTTAACACCCCCTTATCAATATTTTTTCATGAATTCAAACACGTGAGGTTTTACTGGAAAGAAACGTGTATTGCTTTTTAATATACCGAAACTCGCTATTTCTGGGGATTGTGTAATTCTAAAAAAAATTCAGATAAATTTCAATGGTGAAATAAAAGAAGAATGCTTGGTATTAAAATATTAATTCATATCAGTAGAATTGAATGCTATTAACGACATCTGGAGAAATAGGCTTTAAAAGGTTTATATCATATCTTTGTTCGTCTGCACTTAAATTTCAAACACGACAGAATTTGTAATTTTTGCCGTAAAAATTCATAATTTCTATATACTTTAGAGACTTACCGTAAAACTTTCAGGAAACTTTCTATGAAGTCTTTTCTGCACCTTAAGTGAAATTTTATGTCGATCCCAGGTGTTGATCGAGTTTCAGAGAAATTTTCTACGTTGTTATTGATTTTTTTTTTTAAGGAGAAGGGGGGGGGGTTGACTTTTTTATTCTAAGCATTTGTTAAAGTGAGTTTGTAAATACATCTACGAACTTGAGCTGGATTGTGACCTTTGGGTCAAGGGGTCAAAGGTCAAGGTCAAAGGTCAAGGTCATCAAAGCATTTCATAAAGAAATATAAAAGTAACGGCCATATCAAGTATACAAGTCATTTGATCATTGCACGCGCGCGAAGGTGCAATGCATGAAAGCTATATCATCGTGACTACACTTTTAATGTGTTTCTATTCTTTGAATTTTGAAACGTTTCATAAAAAAAATTACGACTATATCAAGTAAATCGGTCATTTAACGCATTGCGCGCGCACACGTGCATGCAAGTCCTTGCATTCAAGTTTGATAGTAGCATAATGTAAGAATCCGTCATATCTATTCATATTCTAAATTTCATCCTGTTTTGTTGAGAATCAAAAAAGTTATAGGCATTTAAAGTTTAAGCCAATCAGATCGCAGCACACGTGCATGGGCGTGGTTTCTTGAAAACTTTTATATATCATAGTTTAGGACGTATTAAGGTATGATTATGTTTTAAAATTCAAAGTATTTTGTCAAAAAACAAGTAAGATATTGAGATTTTTGTTTCAGCTAATCAGAGCAAAGCGCACGTGCATGCGCGTGCATGCATGTGCATGATGACCGTAACTTCTTATAGGAGTCTATTGTGTCTGTCTATGTTCTAAATCTTATCGTGGTTGGTTGAAAAACAAGGGAGTTACAGCCATTTGAAGTTTAAGCCAATCAGATTGCAGCGCACGTGCATGCGCATGCTTTCATGACAAATGTTATATATCATGTTGTAGGACATCTTAAAGTATGCTTATATTTTAAATTTCATACCATTTCGTCAAAAAACGGAAAAGATATTGAGATTTTTGTTTCAGCCAATCAGAGCGAAGCGCACGTAAATGCGCGTGAGTTCTTGCTAATTTGACAGTGTCACATTATCTACACTATTAATATATCCTTATATAATGAGTTTCAAAGCATTTCATCGGAAAATGTTAAAGTTATGGCTATATTAAATATATTAGTCATTTCAGTCATTTCACGCGCCCGCACGTGCAGGCGTATGCGCGCAAAATGACCTTCGTTCCGCACACCTACACAACACACCTATTAACCCTAAAAAGGTTTTAGCTCAGTTGGGTGAACAGTTTCTGAGAACACTCGCGGACAAAAAAGTACCGGAGAAGAAATAAGAAGAAAAAAGAATAATAATAATAATAATAATAAGTAAAAACAATATGTTAATAATAAGAAACAGAGTAAAAACAATATGTTCCCAAACTTCGTTTGGGGAACATAATAAGGCAGCAAAATTCAAATTCTCATTTCTCTACTAAGATTTTTACATCGGGCTCGGAGTTGGTTTTCTTCAGAAAGACAGGACTGGGTTCAAGGCGACTAGGGGTACCACACCGGTAATTGACCAATCAAAATGAACTTAGTCAATTGTAGGTCCATACATTAAGCCGATTTTCCTTTCTTTTGAGAGTTTTTTTAATTTCCTTCCAGGCCAGTTTGACAACTCTGGTACCTGTGCCTAGGAAATTTTATCTACTCTATAAATAAATAAAGTTTTTTGACAGGAACTATTTCTCCAGGGCATAGGAGGCTACTTCCTGGGGTGCTTTTGTGATGTTTATAAAGACATGGAAAACACGTGGATTTGAGGGTAGCCCTGTTTGCATATGCAAATAAATCAGAAAATGTCGTGTACGTACCCTGGTTTTTTGGTGTCAGCTAATGTGACAGGTATTGTTTAACACCCCCTTATCAATATTTTTTCATGAATTCAAACACGTGAGGTTTTACTGGAAAGAAACGTGTATTGCTTTTTAATATACCGAAACTCGCTATTTCTGGGGATTGTGTAATTCTAAAAAAAATTCAGATAAATTTCAATGGTGAAATAAAAGAAGAATGCTTGGTATTAAAATATTAATTCATATCAGTAGAATTGAATGCTATTAACGACATCTGGAGAAATAGGCTTTAAAAGGTTTATATCATATCTTTGTTCGTCTGCACTTAAATTTCAAACACGACAGAATTTGTAATTTTTGCCGTAAAAATTCATAATTTCTATATACTTTAGAGACTTACCGTAAAACTTTCAGGAAACTTTCTATGAAGTCTTTTCTGCACCTTAAGTGAAATTTTATGTCGATCCCAGGTGTTGATCGAGTTTCAGAGAAATTTTCTACGTTGTTATTGATTTTTTTTTTTAAGGAGAAGGGGGGGGGGTTGACTTTTTTATTCTAAGCATTTGTTAAAGTGAGTTTGTAAATACATCTACGAACTTGAGCTGGATTGTGACCTTTGGGTCAAGGGGTCAAAGGTCAAGGTCAAAGGTCAAGGTCATCAAAGCATTTCATAAAGAAATATAAAAGTAACGGCCATATCAAGTATACAAGTCATTTGATCATTGCACGCGCGCGAAGGTGCAATGCATGAAAGCTATATCATCGTGACTACACTTTTAATGTGTTTCTATTCTTTGAATTTTGAAACGTTTCATAAAAAAAATTACGACTATATCAAGTAAATCGGTCATTTAACGCATTGCGCGCGCACACGTGCATGCAAGTCCTTGCATTCAAGTTTGATAGTAGCATAATGTAAGAATCCGTCATATCTATTCATATTCTAAATTTCATCCTGTTTTGTTGAGAATCAAAAAAGTTATAGGCATTTAAAGTTTAAGCCAATCAGATCGCAGCACACGTGCATGGGCGTGGTTTCTTGAAAACTTTTATATATCATAGTTTAGGACGTATTAAGGTATGATTATGTTTTAAAATTCAAAGTATTTTGTCAAAAAACAAGTAAGATATTGAGATTTTTGTTTCAGCTAATCAGAGCAAAGCGCACGTGCATGCGCGTGCATGCATGTGCATGATGACCGTAACTTCTTATAGGAGTCTATTGTGTCTGTCTATGTTCTAAATCTTATCGTGGTTGGTTGAAAAACAAGGGAGTTACAGCCATTTGAAGTTTAAGCCAATCAGATTGCAGCGCACGTGCATGCGCATGCTTTCATGACAAATGTTATACATCATGTTGTAGGACATCTTAAAGTATGCTTATATTTTAAATTTCATACCATTTCGTCAAAAAACGGAAAAGATATTGAGATTTTTGTTTCAGCCAATCAGAGCGAAGCGCACGTAAATGCGCGTGAGTTCTTGCTAATTTGACAGTGTCACATTATCTACACTATTAATATATCCTTATATAATGAGTTTCAAAGCATTTCATCGGAAAATGTTAAAGTTATGGCTATATTAAATATATTAGTCATTTCAGTCATTTCACGCGCCCGCACGTGCAGGCGTATGCGCGCAAAATGACCTTCGTTCCGCACACCTACACAACACACCTATTAACCCTAAAAAGGTTTTAGCTCAGTTGGGTGAACAGTTTCTGAGAACACTCGCGGACAAAAAAGTACCGGAGAAGAAATAAGAAGAAAAAAGAATAATAATAATAATAAGAATAAGAAACAGAGACTTAAAAAAAGTTTTAAAGTAAAACAATATGTTCCCAAACTTCGTTTGGGGAACATAATAAGGCAGCAAAATTGCAGCACACGTGCATACGCGTGAAATTTTTTTTCAAATTCTCATTTCATCAAAAAACAAAATATAGTCATTTAAAGTTTCAGCCAATCAGATTAATTTCAATGAACTTTTTCTATATATCATATTGTAGGATATTTTAATTTTCGTCAAAAAACAAACAATCGGGCTCGCTAATTTGAGTTGGTTTTCTTCAGAAAGAGGCAGCAAAATGACCTTGGGTTCTAAAAAGGTTTTTAATCGGATGAACTAGTTTACAAGAACATTCCGGACAAAAAATTGACCAAAAAATAGTCAATTAAGAAAAAAAAAATAATAATAATAATAATAATAATAATTAGAAACAGAGTAAAAACAATATGTTCCCCAACTTCGTTTGGGGAACATAATAATAATAAACAATATGTTCCCAAACTTCGTTTGGGGAACATAATAAGGCAGCAAAATTCAAATTCTCATTTCTCTACTAAGATTTTTACATCGGGCTCGGAGTTGGTTTTCTTCAGAAAGACAGGACTGGGTTCAAGGCGACTAGGGGTACCACACCGGTAATTGACCAATCAAAATGAACTTAGTCAATTGTAGGTCCATACATTAAGCCGATTTTCCTTTCTTTTGAGAGTTTTTTTAATTTCCTTCCAGGCCAGTTTGACAACTCTGGTACCTGTGCCTAGGAAATTTTATCTACTCTATAAATAAATAAAGTTTTTTGACAGGAACTATTTCTCCAGGGCATAGGAGGCTACTTCCTGGGGTGCTTTTGTGATGTTTATAAAGACATGGAAAACACGTGGATTTGAGGGTAGCCCTGTTTGCATATGCAAATAAATCAGAAAATGTCGTGTACGTACCCTGGTTTTTTGGTGTCAGCTAATGTGACAGGTATTGTTTAACACCCCCTTATCAATATTTTTTCATGAATTCAAACACGTGAGGTTTTACTGGAAAGAAACGTGTATTGCTTTTTAATATACCGAAACTCGCTATTTCTGGGGATTGTGTAATTCTAAAAAAAATTCAGATAAATTTCAATGGTGAAATAAAAGAAGAATGCTTGGTATTAAAATATTAATTCATATCAGTAGAATTGAATGCTATTAACGACATCTGGAGAAATAGGCTTTAAAAGGTTTATATCATATCTTTGTTCGTCTGCACTTAAATTTCAAACACGACAGAATTTGTAATTTTTGCCGTAAAAATTCATAATTTCTATATACTTTAGAGACTTACCGTAAAACTTTCAGGAAACTTTCTATGAAGTCTTTTCTGCACCTTAAGTGAAATTTTATGTCGATCCCAGGTGTTGATCGAGTTTCAGAGAAATTTTCTACGTTGTTATTGATTTTTTTTTTTAAGGAGAAGGGGGGGGGGGTTGACTTTTTTATTCTAAGCATTTGTTAAAGTGAGTTTGTAAATACATCTACGAACTTGAGCTGGATTGTGACCTTTGGGTCAAGGGGTCAAAGGTCAAGGTCAAAGGTCAAGGTCATCAAAGCATTTCATAAAGAAATATAAAAGTAACGGCCATATCAAGTATACAAGTCATTTGATCATTGCACGCGCGCGAAGGTGCAATGCATGAAAGCTATATCATCGTGACTACACTTTTAATGTGTTTCTATTCTTTGAATTTTGAAACGTTTCATAAAAAAAATTACGACTATATCAAGTAAATCGGTCATTTAACGCATTGCGCGCGCACACGTGCATGCAAGTCCTTGCATTCAAGTTTGATAGTAGCATAATGTAAGAATCCGTCATATCTATTCATATTCTAAATTTCATCCTGTTTTGTTGAGAATCAAAAAAGTTATAGGCATTTAAAGTTTAAGCCAATCAGATCGCAGCACACGTGCATGGGCGTGGTTTCTTGAAAACTTTTATATATCATAGTTTAGGACGTATTAAGGTATGATTATGTTTTAAAATTCAAAGTATTTTGTCAAAAAACAAGTAAGATATTGAGATTTTTGTTTCAGCTAATCAGAGCAAAGCGCACGTGCATGCGCGTGCATGCATGTGCATGATGACCGTAACTTCTTATAGGAGTCTATTGTGTCTGTCTATGTTCTAAATCTTATCGTGGTTGGTTGAAAAACAAGGGAGTTACAGCCATTTGAAGTTTAAGCCAATCAGATTGCAGCGCACGTGCATGCGCATGCTTTCATGACAAATGTTATACATCATGTTGTAGGACATCTTAAAGTATGCTTATATTTTAAATTTCATACCATTTCGTCAAAAAACGGAAAAGATATTGAGATTTTTGTTTCAGCCAATCAGAGCGAAGCGCACGTAAATGCGCGTGAGTTCTTGCTAATTTGACAGTGTCACATTATCTACACTATTAATATATCCTTATATAATGAGTTTCAAAGCATTTCATCGGAAAATGTTAAAGTTATGGCTATATTAAATATATTAGTCATTTCAGTCATTTCACGCGCCCGCACGTGCAGGCGTATGCGCGCAAAATGACCTTCGTTCCGCACACCTACACAACACACCTATTAACCCTAAAAAGGTTTTAGCTCAGTTGGGTGAACAGTTTCTGAGAACACTCGCGGACAAAAAAGTACCGGAGAAGAAATAAGAAGAAAAAAGAATAATAATAATAACTAGTGCTAATTGTAACGGGGACCGTTACAGATGTTCCCCAAACGCTCCCCAACTCCCTTTTTGTGCCATATTCCCTGGGAGCTTCATTCAATAAGACAAACTCGATGCATTTGAAACTTTAACAACGTTTATTAAGAAGTGTACAAAGTTCATTCAAATTTTAGCATTGCACACGTGCGCATGTGAATGCATGTGTGTAATGACCATATCATCTTGTCTACACAATCTATATATTTTAATATACTAAATATTAAAATATTTAATCCAAAAGTATTAAAAAAGATGCACTCATTCAAGTGTTTTTTGGATTTTGCTCATTTCACGTGCACGCACGTGCATACATGAGCATGGTGACCATACCTTCTTGTAGATGTCCGTTACATCTATCTATGTTCTAAATCCCACCCCGTTTGGTTGAAAACCAAGGGAGTTATAGCTGTTTAAAGTTTCAGCCAATCAGATTGCAGTGCACGTACATGCACGTGTATGCATGTGCATGGTGACCATATTTTCTTGTAGTAGACCAGTATATCTATCTATGTTCCAAATCCCATCCTGTTTGGTTGAAAATCAAAGGAGTTATAGCTATTTAAAGTTTCAGCCAATCAGATTGCAGCGCACGTGCATGCACGTGTTTTCATGATAATTGCTATATATCATTTTGTAGGATATCCTAATGCATGGCTATTTTCAAAATTTCAAAGGATTTCGTCAAAAAACAAGAAAGATATTGAGACTTTAGTTTCAGCCAATCAGAGCAAAGCGCACGTGCATGCGCGTGAGATCTTGCTATTTTGACCATGTCATATTGTCTATGCTACTAATATATCCTTATATTATAAGTTTCAAAGCATTTCATCAAAAATGTTAAAAGTTACACCTATATCAATTAAATCGGTCATTTCACATGTTGCACGTGCACGCTCTTGCAAGCACGTGCGCGCAAAATGACCTTCGTTCCGCAAATCTACATAACATGTCTACTGACCCTAAAAACATTTCACCTTAGTCGGATGTATAGTTTACGAGATCATTCCCGGACAAAAAAGTACCCAGGAAGAAGAAGAAGAAGAAAAATAATAATAATAATAATAAGAAACAGAGTAAAAACAATATGTTCCCCAACTTCGTTTGGGGAACATAATAATAATAAGAAACAGAGTAAAAACAATATGTTCCCAAACTTCGTTTGGGGAACATAATAAGGCAGCAAAATTCAAATTCTCATTTCTCTACTAAGATTTTTACATCGGGCTCGGAGTTGGTTTTCTTCAGAAAGACAGGACTGGGTTCAAGGCGACTAGGGGTACCACACCGGTAATTGACCAATCAAAATGAACTTAGTCAATTGTAGGTCCATACATTAAGCCGATTTTCCTTTCTTTTGAGAGTTTTTTTTAATTTCCTTCCAGGCCAGTTTGACAACTCTGGTACCTGTGCCTAGGAAATTTTATCTACTCTATAAATAAATAAAGTTTTTTGACAGGAACTATTTCTCCAGGGCATAGGAGGCTACTTCCTGGGGTGCTTTTGTGATGTTTATAAAGACATGGAAAACACGTGGATTTGAGGGTAGCCCTGTTTGCATATGCAAATAAATCAGAAAATGTCGTGTACGTACCCTGGTTTTTTGGTGTCAGCTAATGTGACAGGTATTGTTTAACACCCCCTTATCAATATTTTTTCATGAATTCAAACACGTGAGGTTTTACTGGAAAGAAACGTGTATTGCTTTTTAATATACCGAAACTCGCTATTTCTGGGGATTGTGTAATTCTAAAAAAAATTCAGATAAATTTCAATGGTGAAATAAAAGAAGAATGCTTGGTATTAAAATATTAATTCATATCAGTAGAATTGAATGCTATTAACGACATCTGGAGAAATAGGCTTTAAAAGGTTTATATCATATCTTTGTTCGTCTGCACTTAAATTTCAAACACGACAGAATTTGTAATTTTTGCCGTAAAAATTCATAATTTCTATATACTTTAGAGACTTACCGTAAAACTTTCAGGAAACTTTCTATGAAGTCTTTTCTGCACCTTAAGTGAAATTTTATGTCGATCCCAGGTGTTGATCGAGTTTCAGAGAAATTTTCTACGTTGTTATTGATTTTTTTTTTTAAGGAGAAGGGGGGGGGGTTGACTTTTTTATTCTAAGCATTTGTTAAAGTGAGTTTGTAAATACATCTACGAACTTGAGCTGGATTGTGACCTTTGGGTCAAGGGGTCAAAGGTCAAGGTCAAAGGTCAAGGTCATCAAAGCATTTCATAAAGAAATATAAAAGTAACGGCCATATCAAGTATACAAGTCATTTGATCATTGCACGCGCGCGAAGGTGCAATGCATGAAAGCTATATCATCGTGACTACACTTTTAATGTGTTTCTATTCTTTGAATTTTGAAACGTTTCATAAAAAAAATTACGACTATATCAAGTAAATCGGTCATTTAACGCATTGCGCGCGCACACGTGCATGCAAGTCCTTGCATTCAAGTTTGATAGTAGCATAATGTAAGAATCCGTCATATCTATTCATATTCTAAATTTCATCCTGTTTTGTTGAGAATCAAAAAAGTTATAGGCATTTAAAGTTTAAGCCAATCAGATCGCAGCACACGTGCATGGGCGTGGTTTCTTGAAAACTTTTATATATCATAGTTTAGGACGTATTAAGGTATGATTATGTTTTAAAATTCAAAGTATTTTGTCAAAAAACAAGTAAGATATTGAGATTTTTGTTTCAGCTAATCAGAGCAAAGCGCACGTGCATGCGCGTGCATGCATGTGCATGATGACCGTAACTTCTTATAGGAGTCTATTGTGTCTGTCTATGTTCTAAATCTTATCGTGGTTGGTTGAAAAACAAGGGAGTTACAGCCATTTGAAGTTTAAGCCAATCAGATTGCAGCGCACGTGCATGCGCATGCTTTCATGACAAATGTTATACATCATGTTGTAGGACATCTTAAAGTATGCTTATATTTTAAATTTCATACCATTTCGTCAAAAAACGGAAAAGATATTGAGATTTTTGTTTCAGCCAATCAGAGCGAAGCGCACGTAAATGCGCGTGAGTTCTTGCTAATTTGACAGTGTCACATTATCTACACTATTAATATATCCTTATATAATGAGTTTCAAAGCATTTCATCGGAAAATGTTAAAGTTATGGCTATATTAAATATATTAGTCATTTCAGTCATTTCACGCGCCCGCACGTGCAGGCGTATGCGCGCAAAATGACCTTCGTTCCGCACACCTACACAACACACCTATTAACCCTAAAAAGGTTTTAGCTCAGTTGGGTGAACAGTTTCTGAGAACACTCGCGGACAAAAAAGTACCGGAGAAGAAATAAGAAGAAAAAAGAATAATAATAATAATAATAATAAGAAACAGAGTAAAAACAATATGTTCCCAAACTTCGTTTGGGGAACATAATAAATATTTTTTTTAATATACCGACGTAAGATAAAATTAACGATTAATGAAAAAGAAGATTGATGTAAAAACCAACCGGGGAAAGGCATGAATTGTTTAAAGATTTAAGCAAAAATAAATATATAAGAAGGCGTACATTACATCCAAAGTTTTGTAAAAATTACTGGTTCCTAATATTGTTTGTTAAGTCGTGTTAGTGTGTGTGTGGGACAGTGGAGTGATTTTTTTTTTTGATTATCAATCAAATAAAAATAGTTCATAGTATATTTCCTTTACTTTTTATCAGTATTATTTTTAACAGTATTATGACAGTAATAAAATCAGCCGGAGTTTAACTATATTTTAAACTTTGCCTGGGTTGATTTTTTGGAGAGAGAGTGATAGAGAGAGGAGGGAGAGAGAGAGATGAATGGTAACTCATCACGGAAGCTAGTGGGCACCTACAGTTAGCGAATAATCTTAATCTTATGAAAAGGAAAGACGTTAATGAAACCTGAATCAAATAAATAATGATTTCGGGACGGGTATAAATTGATCAAATGGACAAAGAAATCTGCATCATTCAAAAAACTTACACATTTTTATAGATCATATTCAAGTACCGGTATACTAGATATTTTTTTTGTTCATGTAATGTGTGAGCATGGGGGGGAGGACTTTAACATGTATGCTAGAGGGTTCGAAATAAATATTTGTGAGCACTGGCTCGACGGACTAATGACTTCCAATTTTCACTATTTCCGTTTTCGTAAAATATTTTAAAAGACAAGTCCGCATTCTGCCTTATTATTAACATCATAACACCCCTTACGCCTACCTACTTTAATGAGATGACATTTAATTTCAGCACATAAAATTAAATGAATTCCAATTCACCGATAGCTACAGGGGAAAAAATGGAAGGTACGAAACATGTGAATAAACGGAGCACTTGTCAAGTATTTAAGTAACTTAAAGTGTCAATACTGTTTGTATCTTTAAGAGAGAGAGAGAGAGGGAGAGAGAGAGAGAGAGGAAAAATGTTTGAGAATGGTGCTACTGCTAATATTTATTTAGTCTTACCGCTGACCTAGTAAATATAATTTTTTCCCGTAAGAATACTATAATTGCTAGTACATGAAATTTTTTATTAGTCTGATAATTATTTATTAGTCTCGGACATTGGGTACTTATGAGCCCTGCGTAATCGATCAACCAACCATTCATTTAGAAATAATGTTTTAAGTGACAAAATTAACAAGGCATAGTACAAGTTTATATTTGGAACACTGTACTTGTTCAATAGGGGAACTCCCGTATGAGCAAATGAAACCGGAAATCTTAAACAGGGGTATATAATTATATGACTTATACAGATGTCCGAGAACATTAGGAAACTGAATTACATATCAGTAATTATTCAATATTTAGAAGATTTCCTTTTTTAACAAGAGACATCTGTCCTGTTTGTGAAAAGAAAATTGATACAACTTTCCGATCGTTAAAACGGGGGGGGGGGGGGGGGCTCAATATTAAAGTCAAATATCTGTCTGCAAAGAAATAAATAGATGAAAACTAACTTGATGATTAATCAATTTTAATTCTTTAATTGAACAGGGATAGATATATTCAACACATAAATTTAAACTTGATTTACTCAGTTTATTTCAAATCATAGTCTGAATTATTTTACAGATATCAATAATATTTAGATTAAAAAAAATGATAACTGCCTGGGATTTTTTTTTTCATCAAAAATTAAAATGACTGTTTTTAAATGTAAAGTATAACACACAGTCATTTTCACACCACTGCAGCCTCCCCGAGAGCGAGAACAATAGGGACAGTAATTATCAGTAAATGTCAGCACTTGTCCAAGTTTTTCAGCAGGGACAGTAAACGGGTCAGTAATTGTCTAAGTTTTTCAGCACCGACTAAGATTGTCAGCACTTTTCTAAGTTTATCAGTACCGGCAGTAAAAAGGTCAGTAATTGTCTAAGTTTTACAGTAACGACAGCACATTGTCAGTAATTTTCTAAGTTTGTCAGTAAAAAATGGGAATGTCAGTACGTTTTTGACTTAGTAGTGTATGTAACTGATGACGTAGAACACAAAACAATACGTTATTTTTATTTTATGGATTTGAAGTATTTTTTAAAAATCTTTATTTTAAACGCAATACATATAGGCCCTGGCGTAAATCGGAAAGCTTGTCGTGCGGTGTTGTTCCTATACCTAATACAATAGGCCAATATATGAATTGTATTAAAATAAGATTAAATAAAAACAACCACTTGAGATAATTTTTTTCATACATATTTTGTAATATTAACAATACTCCAGTATAAAATAATGATGTAGTAAAATTAAACAAATAACTCAACGGTTGTCTAGATTTGCTCGATATTAAATAATTTCTAAAATGTTAAACACTAAATATTCTTTCAATTGCTTTAAATTATTTTTGTTGTTATTTATCTATTTATTTATTTATTTGTTTTATTAAAACAATAGGTGAATATAAAGCATTTTATAAAACGTCAAATAAAAATGTTTTGGATTCTAGCACTACGGGCGCATAGCCTTACTCAAATTAATCAAAGGAATTTTATATTAAAATAATAAAACACATGTAGATCTTTTCGGCAGATTTATTTATTACTAAATTAACATACATTTGCAGTCGTATCTCAGCATGTTTACATTAGAACACAAAGACAACACTGTGTTCGTCACTTTTTATCGTAGGACATACAGTCACTCTTGTCACACTGTACATGAAAGCGCCATCATGGCGACCAACGGTAACACCTCCGTGTGACAATGAACAATAACTTTGTAAAACTTTTTAATAGGAATCGTGTATAGATTATTAAAGTTTATACTTTTATGGTCTTGTTTGCTATTAAACTATGCTTTGGAACAATTTTTGAAGTTTTGAAGGCTAACATGTAATATAACGTTTGAAACAGATGATATAATCTAATTAAAAATATACTTAAATATAAAAAATAAACTTCTTATTACTACCCCGGTATATACAAAACATACCATTCCTTAGAAATTGTAAAAAAAATCGTGCTACTCGATAATTTTTAGGACTACATGAATACAAACACGCCATCGCATTAAACAGTGAAGTTGGACGGATAAAACCGACATACATGTACAGGCTCTTGATCAACGTGATTAGAAGCTTTAACAAATTAATGGAAATGGACGATGACAGACTTATCAAAAATTTTTCTCATGGAATAATCAAAATAGCGGAACAAGGTTTTCACAAATGAAAGAAATTTTTTACAAATTAAACATGCAAACTCATTTTGATTACCTCCGAATACGTGATATAAATTAAGCAAAATGGAATTGTTTACGCTTTGCGAAGAAGAATGGAAATTGAAAGTATCGTCGTTACCTAAATTGAGAACATTTGTGACTTTTAAAAATAATTTTGAAATGGAACCTTACATGACGATGGGACATACCCTAAAACTCGGCCTGGCCCCTTTGGCCTGGCCTGGCCTCTAAGTTGGCATGGTCTCTATTTTGGCCTCTAATTTGGCTTCAAACCAGATTTTGGCCTGCCCTCAAAAGTTGGCCTGCCCTCAAATTTGGCCTCTGTTAAAAGTTTTGGCCTCAATTTTGGCCTCACCCGAAAATAATATCTATTTCAGAATTTGATTGATTTTATTGATTTTTTATTGATTTCAATTTTTCAAAGATTAAGTTAATAAATAACATGTTTCTGTTGATATGTAAATGTGAACATTAAAAATAATCATGTACTGCCACCAGTATGATTTATTAATTATCAATAGATCAGAGTATACTTATTTCATTTTATGATTTGATGACCACTACACTACCGACACTCTTGCTTAATTATTTAGAAAAAAAAGTATCAGTTTATTTTGTGTTTTCCAAATTGTGCACATTGAAAAAAATCTCTAGTACCTGGTTATTATTCATAATAAATGTTATCAATAGCTTTGAAAAATTCTCACCTGTTAAATGATGAATCATCAACTTGCACACATTTTAGAGAGTTGTGTTACTGTTATGCTTGCATCATTTTATGAATACAGTCACCAAAGATTTTTTATATAAATATACTATCATATACCATTGTAGATACTAAAATATCATATTATACTGATTTGATTACTCTGTTAAAAATTCATTTGTACTTTAATCTCAGAACAGTTGGTATTTAGAAAGTTAATAAAAAATAACGTTATCAGATAATTTATAACTTTCTGTTCCTGTGCGGTAACACTGTAATTTGATATCTAATGACAAAAAATTCTGCAGCATAGTTCTTGACAGGGAGTTAAGGTTGAAGTTAATCAGTAATGAAATGTTTACGTGCATAGGTTGTAAAGCCACCCATGATTTGTAAAGAATTTCCTGCTACAACTTTCACTACATACAATTATCAAAACAAACGTTGAGTATGATGATAGTTTATTAACATTTTTGCTGTAAAACAATTACATCCTATCATCCAGACCATTAGAACCCTATCATTTAATATGTGGCCAATTACTTGCATATCATAGTATTTACACTTTTTCTATCAGTTTGTAAAAGTAGTCCACATCATTAAAAAGATTTTATTCTGAATAAGGGCAGTTTAAAAAAATTGTTAAAAGTAATATTTAAAATAGCAAATATCTTAAGTAATTACTATTACTACCCATATGTATTTCTTTGTTGTCTTGATAATTTAAAATGAAGTTTCTAAATAATTTACTCTGTAAAAATTATCAATCTACCATGGAAATTTAAAAAAAATTAGGGCATTAACCAAATCATTAAGATAGTATCTTATTGAAAGTGAAACTATATGCTCTGTGTTATAGTCTTCTGAATTGCAATTGATCAAAAGAAAATCAATAAAAATAAATCAGATTGGTAGTTATGTATAATTATTTTAATTTTCACATTCATATATTAACAGAAATATATTATTTACCTGCTTAATGTTTATAAAAATGAAAACAATAAAAAATCAATCAAATCAATCAAATTCTGAAATAGAAATTATTTTTGAGTGAGGCCAAAATTGAGGTCAAATTTTTTTTTACAGAGGCCAAATTTGAAGTCAGGCCAACTTTTGAGGCAAGGCCAAAATCTTGTTTGAAGCCAAATTAGAGGCCAATATAGAGGTCAGGCCAACTTAGAGGCCAGGCCAGCCCAAAGGGGCCAGGCCAGGTTTTAGAGTATGCCTAACGATGGACATGATAAAAACAAGAACGCTCAATAATGGTCGTATCCTTCGCTATGAATAGAAATCGGCTGATTTAGAAACGAACATCCACTAGAACGTTATTGTGTTCTATGGGCCGTGTATAATGTATATACGTTTAAATTGTACCTTCTGTTGTCTATACACATGTTTCTATAATAAATTATTTACTTATTACTATAACAAATATTTTTAGAAGTTAAAAAAATAAATATGCATAATTACTATAAAAACAATACCTTGATTAAGGATAATTAAAACTTTTTAATACCATAGTTAACTATATCAATAATAAGTTAAGGTTATCAACTTAAAATATGTATATATATATCGGTCTTAACATTAATTTTGATAATTTTGATAATTTTGACGGCACAAAAGTATCTGAAAGCAATTCAGCAAAGAATCAAGATAGGATGCATGAGCAAGCACAATAAGTTATCTTTTTATACAGGAAAAATATTTAATCATTTAATTCCTCTCAGCTTTAATTAAATTGAACTAGTATATCAAAATATTCTTTATACAAGTTACTCTAATTCAAAAAATGAAAAACTATCTCTATAAATCAAACCATGATATGTCATACATGTAAATAGAATTGTAAAATCTTCTTGTAACATTTCTATGTAGATAAACTGACCTTAAATGTTTTCATAGTGGCTTTGCGTCGCAGAATGTTTTTTGAGAAGGAAGTGTCTTATCTATTTATATACAAATTGATTTGTATATAGATGATCTACACTATTACATGTAGGATTGGGTTTTTTTTGTAGATGACATGTACACTACATATATTTACCTGGAAATGTGTCCACAACGAGGGTTGATTCAAAGTAATGACACAGTGGGTGCATGCATTATTTTTTTTTTCATTGGTACAAATATCGATTTGTTATTGGCCTATCTGGGACAAATGTTACCTTTAAACTGTGAACTCGTAGTAGGTAGAAGATGGCCATAGAATATTCTGAGAAAAATCAATAAAATGTTGATATCATATAGTATAATATTAATAGCAAGTTTTTTTTTTTTACTTTAATTGGAATTATACTATTGGATATGTATACATGGGGTCTCTGCCGAGTTCAGCCAAAGCGATTTCATTTATTTAGCTCTGCTGTTTTTCAATTGATATGTATAAAGTTAGAAAAAAAGATATGTATAGCTACAAAATAAGTTGTACAGATGTAATGGGATTTTGTAAATGCCTGACTCAGACTGATCATCTACAGTTGCGTAACTTGAGACACAATGTGATTTATTCGCCATTTACACATACATGTATGATCAATTACTATATAATTTTATTGATGATTAATAAATTACTGGCGGACTGATAGTTACTATTTCGCTGATATACTCGGCACAATTTACAAATGGTGTCAATGCAGGCAGAATCTCTTTGTTTCCAACGATGACGTCACTCATCATAGGAAATTTCCATGTAAACAGACTTCGCCTATATATAGATCCCGGTCGACTTGCTTCTGATTCATTCAATATTCGAGAATTAAGTTCCGTGAGATATAATGGTGTAAATGGTGGACTTGTGAGGAATAACAATCATCTACGTAAATTTTCCTCCATTGTGCAGGAGATCAACCCACACCATCTAATAGTGCTGTTAGGCGTTAATGACTTGTATGCACCTGGTCCAGTGGAACTTTGTGTGAGAAAGTTTGTTTCATTCTCAATACAACTTAAACATCAGTGTCAGCTTAAATCTGTGACGGCATTGAGTTATTTCCCAATAGAGCGTACAAGAGTGGTGTCTGCAGAACTATATAGCCAAAGAGTAAACCAGGCCAATGAATGTTTAAGAATCAATTGCTTGGAACACAAAATAATATTCTGATATTCTGGAAATTACGGGGTTTTACCAATAGTCGAGACCCCATATTAAGAGATGGGATGCACTTAAACGACCTATTCAATTGTAAACTTCTACATCAGATCATGGGTGTTTTTCTTCATCAGCTGACTAATACAGGACCTATTGCTACACAATCTTGAAGACAGGGGCTTCATTGCATTGTGTGTTTTGTTACAATACGAGAAAGTATAATGTGTAAATTTAAATGTTATTGCTTTGATAGGACATTTTTCATTTGTGAAAAATTCTTGTAGAAAATGTAATAATTCTATTTAAAGGAGGTGTAATTAACAAAAAAATGTTCATTTCAGTTTATTATGTTAACCGAGCTATTTGTTTCATTATTTTCATTTTGTGTTCTCTTATCTTTGTACATTTAATAATTGACTCTTTTAGCAGAAGAAAATCAGCAACACAGATTTCTGCCAAGTTCAGATTAGAATACATTAATTTGACGTTCACAGGTAATATCATTCCCATTCATTTGGTTAACTACAGCGTGATAACTATCGCTAACAGCACTAATTTACTCACATTTCAACTCTGGGACACATTGTCCCTCAGTTGGATCTGCTAGTTATTGTTGAATTGATACAGTTGGTGAAACCTTAGTATAGTAGTATTACCATGGGTAATTACTACAACCCTTTAAGGGCTATATCTGATATGCACAGCAGCTTAAAGTGCTACATGTATATTCGTATGCCTCTCAGCCTTAGAGAAATTTACTTTTGATTGCAAACCTTTGACACCACATAAAAATATATTATAAAGCTATGAATTTTACATTTTCCTAACTGAAATAACTGTTTAGAAACCTAGCTTCAGTGCAAAATGAATAAGCTAAACAATTCATTTTAAAATTGTAATATAGAGTATTTTAATGACATACAAGTGTTATATGAATACATACTAGGAGTATGACCTTATATCAGCTTAAGTACTATATTTAGGTGTTTTATATAAGACACAGTCAGTGCTGTATTTATATATGATATGCATAGCAGCTAAAAGTTATATTTAAGTGCAATACATTCTGTGCAATAACCATCTCAATTTATACATAGGGCCAAACAGAAACTATAAGATTGAGGGCTATACTTTAATATAGAGCTGCAGTAGCTTTTACGCTATATTCTATGCACACAATTTTTATCCCTTGTGCTATACTCTGAAAATCACACAGGAAATAAATGCTATTATAATGTGATTGCTACACATTTTTGATACTGATTTAAAGCTAGAGCTATATTGACAAAAGCATAGCTATAGAACAGGACATAGGCTTGTTCTTCTGTTCTCAGAGCTAATTTAATCATTTAATTACAGGATCATGGCAACCCAACCCAAGAGGAGGAGACAATTACAGCACCCTCTCTGGACGCGACACCACCACCAGTCCCTGCGGACGTCAGGGTTAGGGTCAGGGTAAATAACAGCGCCAACTCCTCAAATGGAAAACATGATTAAGGAATGTATGCAACGGATGCTTCCAACGACAGAGTACACCTTTAAGCAATATATGAAAGACTACCATGAGGGATCATAACAAAGTACCGGCAGTCAGCAAACAACTTCTTCGTTGTTACAGGAGACCACGTCGCCGAAGACGAGATCAGGTATAAACCATATTAATACCTCAAACAATGTTTCAGTACAACAGTCTCCCCATAGCATTTCAGGTTAATCTAAGATTAGGAGTAGATGATAAAATAAGAACAAATATACCCTCTGGGGAGTTTGTAAAATTCTCATCACTCCTACCTAGGAATTTCACGGTAGAAAAGGAGGACAGATATTAGTCTGTTGAAAGAGATGGCTAGCTGGTGTTCGTTAAATCAGAGGATAGAGACTTCCTGAAAACTAAAACTAAATAAATGGAAGCCTTCCATGTTTTTGTGGCCATTTACACAGAGAAATTACCACAAGAAACATCATTCTTGATGGCTTATGCACAGATCATCAAGAAGCTCACGGATTCCTGTAGAGATCGGGCAGCTTAATCATACGATGAGCGATTTCGCAGATCGAGGCAAAGGGATCCAGCCTGCCTTTGGAACATTGAAAATGTAGAGTTGTTCCAGGATACGATCATTAAAGGAATAGACAATAAAATGTCCAACAAACAACAGTCCTTTCGGAAGAAGCACCGGTACTGTTTTACATTTAACAACAGGGGGTCCTGTAAGGATGGCAACTCATGTCCCCACCATCACGTCTGCCGATATTGTGCAGGAAAGCATCCCTGCAAACAATACGACAAACCCAGATGTTTCGGTCCAACACACCAAAATAACAAAGATGCCTCAAAATCCACAGCAACCTACCCAGCCAAACAATAACGCAAGAGCGGTTTCCACAATAAAAGTCTCATAATTTTCCAAGTATTTGATAGGGTATAAAATCAGTTTACAAACATTTTTAATTGATGACTTTAGACTCTCAAGAAATCGTTCATGTATTCGGGGTAAAGAACATATACTGATTCAAAGAATTGAGCAAGAAGTTCAAGCTGGACGAGTAGGTGGCCAATTTTCAACATCACCTTTTCAAAACATCCAGGTATCTCCATCACTCCTAGATCCTAAAAAATCTCCTGGAGAATTTCATATGATTCACCATCTGTCCTACCCTGACGGAGACTCCATTAATTCCCTTATCCCTCAACAATTCTGCACAGTTCAATATCAGTCTATTGATACAGCAATTGCCATAATAAAACAATTGGGAAGAGGGTGCCTGCTGCCAAAAAACAGACATAGAAAATGCCTATAAACAGGTTCCTATTCACCCTAAGGATTTCGAACTGTTGGGATTTAAAGTAGATGACAAGTTTTATTTCGACAAAACCCTCCCATTTGGTCTCAGTTATTCCTGCAACCTTTTCGAAAAATTCAGTTCCGCTCTGCAATGGAACAAATTTGCAGTCTGTCATTGTGTTTACATTTTCGATGATTTTCTTTTCATTGGTCCAGCCAAGTCGTCAAAATGCTACAGTGCCCTTATAGCTTTTTACACCCTTGCAAGAGATATTGGACTACCCATGAAAGCAGAGAAAACTCTGTATTCAACTACAACCCTCACTTTCCTAGGACTAGAGTTAGACTTGATGAAGTTCGAAGTTAGGCTTCCGGAGGACAAATTAGTTCGGTTGAAAGCTGAAATACTTCAATTTCAATCTAAATCCTCAGCTACCCTTAAGGAACTCCAATCATTAATTGGATTACTAAATTTCGCATGCAAGGTCATTCCTCCAGGCCGCCCTTTCTTAAGACGCATCATAAACCTTACTATCTGTCTTAAGAAACCTCAACAACGTCGTACACTGGATGCAGATACCATCGCTGATCATGATTTGAAAGCCTGGGCAATCTTCCTCGAGCACTTTAATGGAAAAGCCTTTTTCCCTTCAGGGATTACTCACTCTTCCTCTTCTCTCCACTTGTTCACGGATGCTAGTAATTTGGGTTTTGGTTGCACTTTCGGAAGAAAATGGTTTTATGGGAAATTTGATCCGGAGTGGCTTCACTATCACATTTCAGTTCGCGAGTTCCTTCCCATTATCATTGCTCTAGAAATTTGGAGTGCCATCTTCCAAAATTCTTCAGTTGTGCTTCACTGTGACAATTCAGCTGTGGTTCATGTCATTAACAAAACTTCCTCAAAAGATCATAACATGATGAAATTGATGAGGCGACTGATGATTTTAGCACTCAAATATAATATACATTTCTCAGCTCGTCATTTTCCAGGTGTAAATAATACAGCTGCTGACATGTTATCTCGATTACAGGCATAACAGTTCAGGATGCGATTTCCTAATATGGAGAAGGACCAAACCATCAGGAGTATGTGCGCCTTTAAAGCAAGCCGAGGATTTCCTGCTACGAAGCTCATTGTCATCAACAACAATTACAGCATACCAGTCAGCTTTTAACTCCTACAGAAATTTTGTGCAGCAGTTTTTCCCAAAGGAACAGTGTCTCCCACCATCTATACACCATCTGACAGCCTTCCTCGCCCATTGCTACCTTAAAGGTTTTGCGGCAGCAACAACCCGTACTTTAATCTCTTCCCTAAGTTTTATATTCCAACTTGGTAGCTACACAGATATTACTCAACATTTTATTTGTAAGAAAATGCTACAGGGTTTCTCCAAAGCTAAGCCTTCAGCAGATTCTAGACTTCCCATTACATGATCAATTTTACAACAAATTCTGTAAATCTGGAAATTTTTGCTGTAGATAAATTTTTAGCAAATTTGCGAGTGCATTGCATTCCCAAAAATATTTTTTCTTAAAAATAAATAACCTATAAGAAAATGTAAACAAAGCAGTGGACATTCGCAAAATTTTGAAACGTAAAAATTAATCAACAGCATTCTGACCCGAATTCGCAAAATAAAATCGACGTAAAAATTTTGAAATTTACGGTAATCAATTCTCTTCAGTACACTACCACTACCTGGCCACGTACAGTATTGCATTTTCTTAGGAAATTGTTTAAAGCCATGTTTGTTCTGGCTTTTTGTGCATTCTTGAGGATTGGGGAGATAACCAAAACATCAAGTCCGGTGCAAAACTTTCTATCATTTTCAAATGTTACAATGAGGTCGCTTCACAACAAGATTTTTACCATTATCATTCCTCACCTTAATCATTCAAATTCTACCAACACCACCCTAAAAAATTACAAAACCTTGCCATTCCGCAGTTGTGTCCATACCAGTTCTTGTTGGATTATTTACACCAGAGAAGACACACATCGGGGTCAGAACCATTGTTTTCATTCATGGATGGGGCTCCAGTCTCACGTGCCTATTTTTCACAACAATTAAAGGAAGTCCTGGCTTTCTGTAACTTGAACTTTCAACAATTCCATACGCACAGTTTTAGAATTGGAGCAGCTAGTACAGCAGCTGCATTAGGCTTTTCAGAACTTCAAATACAGACAATGGGACTGTAACATTCAAATACATTAGAATTCAAACTCTCCAAATCAATTCCATCCATTCAACAAATACCTTTCACGTACCGTACATAATTAGTGTTGGTGACATAATGCTGTGCCCCACTCTCACTACCAAGAGACCATGAGTCAGGGACTTATGATCTAACAGTTTATAAACTATATGACAGGGGAATCCAGTTTATTAAGCTCTGAATTAGCATTTCGCAGTCAGACAGGGGCTGATGGTTTTTATCCCATAAAGACATACCAGAAATTTTAGTTTTTCGTTCTATTAACTTGTTTTCTTTTTAATGGAATAACATGCATAATTAATTGGTGCGATTCAATCTCGTGTTTTTCTTTTCCGGTGTTGGGGACGTTAAAAAGCCATCCAACAAGCCACCCCAGAGTTTTTTCTCAGCATATGTTGAATACCTTGTTATATTCCTTGATAGCGCCCCATAGGGGTTTTTATCACGGGTACTAGTTGTTATGACTATATATTTTTTACTCATCTATGTCTAGTCTGCGTATGATATGCTAGTCACATAAGCTGGCGATGTACAGTATTGCATTTTTGCCTTTTGATGATGTACAGTTACATTTTTTATACAGATATAAGCAATGGGACTTAAGTAGTCTTTACATTATATGTTATTTTGTATACATGTTTTTCTGACCACTTTACAAAAAACTGCCTTTTACATTTTTATGTACTCTATTTTGCAGTTGTACTTGTAATTGTCTTTTACAGAGAATGTTAATTTTGATTGTGGTTTTTCCTCTGTCATTTATTTTCAGCCGCATGTCTTATGCAATATTTTACAGGAAAATAAATGACATTTAACCCTCTGATTATCTTATTTTCTATTGGCATTAGGCAGACATCTATAAAGTAGGTTCAGCAACTGCTCATATTTTACAACAATTTTCAAAGACTCATGAAGTTCGTAATTTCGAAAGAAGGATCATGAAAGTTCATTACCATCCCGTATACTCAGTACAGGCATACAACTCCCATGTTAGTAAGGGTAGACAATCCAATAATTTCCATATCCTTAAGGACGGTATACATCCAGATCATTTATCATCAAGGAAGTGGAAACGACGACTAGAATTAGACATCGTCAAAGAGTGTTGGAGTGACTCTACACCTGACGTGATAACAGTTTCAGTGGACCCTTTGGAGTTGCTCAACTTGCAAAGATGTCAAAAAAACGAGTCTAGTCAGGAGGATACCTCTGGCATAATGGGAGGCCATAACTTAAAGAAACTACCTCTACTCCTGTGCCTATCTCAGGTGGTGTGCCATTTCAGCCAGTATTGGACATAATAAGCAATTCTGAGACAAGCCGTTACCAAGCTTCTGTAAGACAATTAAGGCAAGAATATTTTACCAACATAAGAATAAATTACCAACGTTTGATGGCAGTGGAGAATGGAAGGATTCTTAGTCCCTTTCCACAAAGCAGCTCAATGCTATGAATGGTCCGCAGAAGAGAAACTGGGCCGTTCATTGAGTGCTTAAAAAGCCAGGCATCCGAAATTTTGATGTAGCCTGCCAAAATGTCTAAAACTATTGAAGCAGCACTTGATATTGTTAGAGGAGAGTATCCTGGTAATACGAGGGTTGTCCCGTAAAATCGTGGACAAGTTGTCTAGTGTAAAAAAAAATCACTACGTTCTGAAATTTTCTCTATTATTTTGTACATATTTTTGTAATATATACGGCAAATTTCAGATAAATATATAAATAAATAAACAAATTTTGAGATTGTATCACCTTACGGCGCATGGATTATAACGTCAAAGTGTCTAAAACAGCGTCACGTTTTATCTTTGCTGAAAATAAAGTTGTATGAGTCCGACTTAAATTTAGGAATTTCATTGATACACATTCTTTAGTCTCCATAAACAGCCGAAGAACCAATTGGTACCCCCATGCGATCTTCTGAAGATGTTTTTAGTAAGTTACGGACAATATTCTCTTCACGTTCAACTTATAGAAAATCTCATATCGGCGGTCTACTGTGACAGCGTCTTTTGCTATTCCATAAGGAGTTTGTCCGTATGTTTTGTACACCCCAGGAACTCGATCAAAAAAAAAAATTCGCTAAGAAAACTCCTATTTTATTTGTATACTTAAGATATGGTGATATTTTTATAATCTTTTTTCTTCTATCGTCATTTCTATTCTCTAAAGGTGTCATTACAACATCGAAATAAAACTGAACTGTTCTGGTGCGCCGTAATTAACTTCCTAAAACGTCGCCATTTTTCGTGTGTTGAGTTTATCACTTTCCCATTTCGAATGCTCAAGAAACTGCCAAAAATTAAGAAAATGCCTTTAAATTTTTACAAAGACTACAAAATTAATTATGGAATTGTATTAGGATAATTTTATGCAAATCTTATGTATTTATTTTACTTTGAATTCAAACTTGTGTGTTCTTTAATAAAACCTTGGTTTTTTCACCCTGCGCCGTAAGGACAATACGTCATGCACATTCAAACATAATAAAATCTTTATTTTTGCCTATATTTGATCAAAAACGATATCATGCACTTAGATATGATAAATAAACATTTACTGAAATTTTCAGCTTAGTGCGCCCATTAGTTTTCGAGAAAAACGCTTTGTCCACGATTTTACGGGACAACCCTCGTACAACTCGCATACAGACATACAAGAAGAAGAGGATTCTGCTGAATATGTTACAGCCTCGTCAACTGCTGCATCTGGAGAGAAAACATTGAAAGAAGAGATCATGGAACTTAAAAAGTTAAGAGAAAGAAAAATAGCAATGACCAAATCATCAGAAAGATTACTATCTCCTTAGGGAGGTTGTTTTAAGTGTGGTGATACAAATATTTTCAGAGAAACTGCCCCAGATCACCATAACGCTCACCAAATAGAAAAGCCGACCTTTTAGTTTAGAATGATGATGAAAAAAATGTGCTCAAAATTGGGAAGGAGGAAGGGAGATCATCAGAGTTGAAATTAACAGTCATAGAAAAAAAAGTAGACATTGATACTGGTGCAGAAATCACAGTTCTATCTCAATTTTTGTTTTTTAAAGTTATTCTTGCTCTAAGAAGGTCACATTTCGTATACAGTGTGCAAAAACTGGCAATAAGATGATAGCAGTAAATAATGTCAATGTATGCATTAATTTGGGCAAGTCAACTACCATTTGGAAAGTGTGCATTGCCCCCATCCGCGATAATGTTCTAATTGGAATGGATTTATTGATGGCTGTTGATGCTGTAGTCTTAGCAAGACAGTGGGATCTGTTAGTGAAAGGGGAACTTGTCCTAAGAAATACCAATACTACTTTCTGATAAAGTACATATAGCAAAAGTAAGTGTCAGTTCAGCAACCACTCTTGCCCATATGAGTGAAACAATAGCCACAGGTTGTTTGGACAAACTGGACAACCAGCTGGTTGGTGTGCTGGATCCTGCATTTATGAAAAATGGAGCTCACACGGGATCTGTGCTTGTAAACATGACCGAAAACATCCCTGTACGAATCCTTAACCCAACACCTAATTCGTTCAGACTAGCTTTGGGATGTTAGTTGAAGCCGAGACAGAAATTGAGAAGAGCCCCATAATCAAAGAGGCAACAAAACAAAAATACTGAGAAGGGCTTGTTGAAAAGTCCATAAAGGGCCGTACTGAACCAGAGTCTCATGAAATAACAAGTTTACTAATTCATCTTGGTTGTGTGGAGCCCCAGGTACGTTCCAAAGGGCTATTGAATTTGTGCTGAAAGGACTTCAATGGGACATAGTTCTGATATACTTATATGATGTCCTTGTGGCCAGTTGTGGAGTAGGAGAGCATATAACCCACCTAAGAGAAGTACTGGAAAGATTCAGGGAAAGTAATTTGAAGTTGAAGCCATCAAAGTGCTGTTTCTTTCAGGAAAGTGTCATTTTTCTTGGACGCCGAATTAGCAGAAATAGAGAAGAGGCTACAATCCGGAGCTTACCCAGGTAGTCCAGGAATGGCCAAGACCTGTAACTGTCACGGAAGCCCAGTCCTTTCTCGGCCTGACAAATTACTTTCGTCGGTTTGTTGATGAATAATAAGATATGCAGAGATTGCAGAACCACTCTACCAAATAACTAAGAAAGGAAAGACTCTTTATTGGGGATGTCATCAGCAAGAAACATTTACCACACTGAAAGACAAGCTGGTATCCCCACCCATACTGGCTTACCCTATGACTTATTGAACATGTACTTTCGTCTTAGATACAGATGCTTCTAACTATTGCATAGGAGATGTTCTTTCACTGCTGCAAGATGGCAATGAGAAGGTAATTAGTTATGCATGCAAACGTCTGGGTCCTTGACAAATTAAGTATTGTGTTACCAGGAAGGAGCTGCTTGCTATTGTTTCTTTCACCCAGAAGTTTAGACATTATCTGTTTGTTCGAACAGATCATGGCTCCCTTACCTTACTTTTAATTAAATTCTGAAGCTGACGGACTGGTTTTTGGAGTCACATGATGCCAAACTAGGACCTACATAATTGCCAAAGCACCACAAATTAATTCCGAATATATCACTGTTTACTATTTAGTTTTAAAGATACATTTTACTCGAATCAGATCTCGCATATTTCCACTTGATTTGCCAAATATTGCAAACATAGTTTCATTATGGATACCACCATTCGAGCCTATTGTATAAAAAAGGTGATTATGAACATAACTATTCGATTTCAACAAATCCACAATCAAAATTCATTTTGTTAACAGACCAGGGTCATACAAAAATACCGATGATGCGATCATGGTCACATAGAGTAATTTCCTTACACGTTTTGCTACTTAAAAATATTCAGAGATACTTTTACACAAACAAGCAACAACAACAGGATGTAAAACAAATTTAATGGGAAAATATTTGGGAGAAAATTCCATTTATCGATAAAAAGATTCTGGGGTTAACTTTAGAACTAATCTGAAAAATAATGTAGGTTTGGGCACTTTATATTTATCAACAAGTGTATGCATCATATCAGGAAAGATGTCCCATGACATTGTCATGTTCGAAATTGATATATTCAAGTGAATAATCAACGTATTCTGGGATGTTAAATTGCTTTTTATGTATATTTATACTGACACTAAACAAAATGAGATTTTTATATACATTAATTTACTGGTACTAACAAGATTGCGAAATCACATAACAGTGTAAAAGCCAATATACCACTGATATATGTAAATCATGTTATACAAGAAACTAATTTTATTGAACAAGAATCTTTTGAACCCTTGATAAAAGCAGAATTCACAAAATATTAGACAGTTCGACTCAATGATACGATATATATACGATATATACAACTTTCTAAAAGCTTTAAAAGTATGGCTGTCAATCCATATCCATAACCGATTACACAAGGTCATCAAAAGTATTTCGTCTCCTTCTTTTACCAAACATTCCTCCTGTATAAAAAATAAAACTTGTAATTATGTCTTCTGTAACAGTTTTTACAGAGGAAGAATATGGAGATAACGAAAGGTATTCAATATCAAAGTCCGCAGAAAAGAATTATGATACAGTACACGTCCTTAAAAAAGACATCGAAATACCTGTGTAAATGACTATGCTACACTTTAATAGATTTAAAATGTACATGTATACAAGTATTGTTTTTTGATAACATATTTTTTCCTTCAGCTAAATGAATGAAAATTTACTTTAAATACCAAACTGATCGAATTTACCATATACTACTGTCATTAAATAATACAAAGAACTATATATGGTATTAGCCATTTAAGGCCCCCATTCAGAAAATGTTTATCTTTGCTAAGGAGAGAGAGAGGGTAAGGGCGCTACTAAAAAAATGTAATTTAATTTGCTCAGGAATTACGTTGCCATGGAAACCACCGTCAAAAACATATACCTTCAGACCTCTGAATCTGGCAACTTATGCCATCTACATATTGTCATTTAACCAATCTTTAATTTTGATACCAACTATATTGTCTTAAGTTACTGATTGTATGTATACTTTGGGATATGTCAACGTGACTGTTTTACGAAGAAAATATATCTTATATTAATAGGTATTCCGTTACCATGGAAACCATCTTAAAACTTATACCTTCATATCTGAAATTATGACTTTCGTTGACAATTAAGAAATCTGCAATTTTGGTAGCATCTATAAAATCTTCAATAAATGTTTATATTTTTGGATATTCTAAGGTGATTCTTTTACTAAGAAAATATATTTAAATTGATAGGCAACTTCGTTGCCATTGCAACTATTTTATAAACATATTCCTTCAGATCAGTTTTTGCTGTTATTTACCTTACATTCACCTAAGTTTACCTGAAACAATCTTTAATTTTTCATACGATTTTTTGCGATTTTTTTTTTTTGGGGGGGGGGGTTGTATATGTTAAACTTTTTTTTTTAGGAAAAAGAAAAATTTTAACATTTTAACAAAAAATTGGTATTGAGGGACGTGGTTGCTGACAGGAATCAACTTACATTAAGTCTGTCCGTAAATGCAGGCCTTTCGGATAATAACTTTGCAACTAAGTAACATTAGAAGCTTATATTTTAGTACATGTATGTATGCATATGATTTATGATGATTAAATCTTTGATTCAAAGTCTTTTTAAAAAAAACAGATATGCCATGATCATTTATAAAATTCAAGTCACTGGCAGATAAAAATATGAAAAATGCTATTAATTGGATTTTTTAAGTTATAATTTTACGGAGGAATTCATATTAAATTATATCTGTATCATTCAGCATTACAGTGTATTTTGCAGTATGATTTATTGATTATATGTTGTTTAACGTCCCTCTCGAGAATTTTTCACTCTTATGGAGACGCCACCACTTGCCGATGGAGGGCTACAAATTTTGTCCTATGCTCGGCACACAGGGCCTTTGAGCAGTGAGGGATCTTTTTCGTGCCAGCACCTACTGCGACACGGGGCCTAGGTTTATACGGTCTCATCCGAAGGACCGGTCTCCACGTCCAACAGTGGGATTCGAACCCGCGACGTAAGGATTGACCCCTTACTTCGCGACTCTAGAGCAGACGCTCTAACCACTGCGCCACGCCGGCGACTTTTGCAGTATGAACATTAATATTTTGCATAGCATGATCATAATTGAAGTGCAGAAAAAAGTCGAACATTATTTTAGCTGGTTTTATTTTAATTACTAATACCCCAAACTTCCTAGAATAATGTTTAATTTTTCGAGAAAAAAAAAAAAACAAAGAACATTTTTACACGTCTGGTTGGCCGTACATTTGTTGCCTTGTAAACAATGAACGATATGAGATGAAATGACAATGCACACACAATGAACGTTTTTCTACATGATAAAATAATTTTATAAAATGTATACTGTATATATTTCTTCTGTGAACTAATTTCTTGTACAGTAGACAGTTTAAGTGAATTCGAATTCTATCAGCGTGTTCCTTGTGATCCACACCCGCACATTCTTTCATCAACAAATCAATGTCGATCTTCATTGATCTATTGCAATAAAATATATTTTTTTTACCACAAATATGTTTCAAAAACAGATATGTCTAGAAGTTTATGTTGGACAACATAGGGCCTACATGAAGCCATCGATGGACGACGCTACTTCGATAAAAAAAAATCAACACATGTCAACAACGTCGTATATCTCTCTCTCGGTACATACTTGTGACGTCACACGAGTCAGAAAGTGCAATTTCAATCAAGGTTTTTTAATTTGTTAAGTATGTGCGACTTTTTGAACAAGATTAATTTTTTGCAAGAAGACTTTCTTTGAAAATATATTTTACATGTGTAAATATCTTTCTTGTTCAAGGCGTCGCACATACCTAAAATCGCTGTTTACGATGTCAAAAATGCCACTTTTGGACATTTTCTTGTAAACTTGTTCACTTTAAACCTTTAATTCTTCAATACTTCAATCAGTATATCAATTTATCCATAAAAGAAAAATACAAATTCTAATCTTTCAAAAAATATCAATTTCATTGAGGTTAATTGACGTTTAACTTTTAACAAAACATAAAATACTTTATTTTTCTTATTCATATTCTCTTCCTTCTCTATGTATTTTCTAATTTTCGAATGCAAATGTTAACTGAATGTTAATCTTGTCAAAAGAATTTATATGTAAATGATAATTCTCTAATTTAACTTCAATATTTTTTTTTAATTACCTGTGCACGACTGTGTGTTACAGAATATCTGCTCTTCAAACTGACCATTGCAGTCGGTCCCTACATTTTGCGGGGAAGGGGTGCAAGTTCTTCTCCTAAACTTAGCTCCACTACCACAGGATTTTGAGCAGGTTGACCAGGCTCCCCATAAGCTCCATCCATAATCAACTGTAAAAATGAGATAAAAGAGGGTTGTTTAATAAATTATGTCCTGAACTGTATGACTTTGACTTTCTCTCATTATTGAATCTTTACTAAATTTATAACAGTTTATGTGACCACTTTTCATCACATAGTTTCATCGTGTTAAACTGGAAAACAAGGGCTATTTGAGACACTGCATTATAAATGAATGAAAAAGAAAAAAAAGTAGAGTGAAAATAAAGGCTACATTAAAGCTGCTGTAAAACTTGTTAAAAATCCCAAAGAAATATTCACTGAAATATGTGTCATTTACAGCAACCGATGCCTAATTTATAGAGATTTCAATGATAAAAAATTATATAATGGGTATCAAAAATGGAAACCGTCCTTGAAAACAAAAAAATTATAACGACGATCTGTTCTGTTTGCCAAATTTCAACAAATAATATTTGATGATGTATGATTGACTTTTAGACACATAGCAAATTTGATAGACATTATATCGGGAGTAATTTGCACTGTTTTTAAGAAACGTTTGACAGTAAAAAAGCTTGATTCTCCAAGGTCACCCTATATTTTAAAAAATGAGCGAAAACGACAGCGTTTACGAAAGTCTTAACACGGACTTTAGAATATCAGTAACAATCGCAACTTCTCGGGCCGACTAGCGGAAAAACGACCTCGAATGTATAATGGTAGCCGCTATGACAACCCTCCTTTTTCACGATCTTTGAAATAAATGCATGGGCACCTTTTATCTGTGGAATATGGAGTTTAGCTTTATTCAATGTAATGATATTACCTAAAACATACCATAAAAGGGACTTCTAACTCCGTCTATCCTATATTTGAATAAACAGGAAATGTATAAATTTTTAACGTCTGGTGATGTTAATACATTCGAGGTTGTTTTTCCGACCTCTGACGGAAAGACCCGAGATGATGCGATTGTATCAGTAATTGTAGTTATCCACGCTTGTTTTATATTCAAACAGATATTGGAACACGAATCTATTGCTTAAAATCATCAAAACAAAATTTACCATAAAAACTGCACTTGATTAAAATTGCGAAAATATGACAAAAACAAAGGTATGCAAGAGCACAAAGACAGATTTATATGCAATTTTCTTTAATATTAGTGGTATTGATGTTCAAATTCGTATTCGGGGAGACAGTTTAATAACTGGAGGAGTCGAGAAAAACAATTTTTTTGCAAAGCAATCGAAAAATTTATTAGAGGAAGGACCCAGAATCAGGAATCCACTAGACTAATTTGTTCATGACAGCGTAAAAACCCGCATGCCATGAAGAGTAAAGGGGTTTTCGGGATAAACAGAAAGTTTATGTTTTTTCACATAAACAATATTTGCCAGATCTCTGACCTTTTGATTTGTTTCTATTTTTAAACCTGAAAAAAAACCACCTTTCAGAAGGAAAAAAACAAGTCAGGGAAATCATTGGATCTGCCATTTTCCAGTATACTAAGGGTCATACCCAAAAGTGAGTTCTAAAAACAATCATAAATTGGATAAAAAATGTTAGGGACATGTGTTTGAATCAAAAGAGATTAATAAGTAAAATCATGAAGACTAAATCATTGAAAAGCATCGTTTGCTTCTTTCTGAGCACCAAGGACATTATTTATTGAACAGCCCTCGTATAACAAACTTCGGTGAAAGCAGATTCCAATAAACAAAGCAATGTATATAGAAATTGTAGATACAGTGAACAAAATAAGTTAATAATCTTAATTTGTAAATAATTTAATTTACAGCGAATAACAATATATACATGTATTTCATTATTACTATACTATTTAAATCTTTGGCAAGTAAACAAACACTTTTTGTTGTGTTGATAAAAAATCATTGAATTAATATGCATTAATATTGGGATTAATGGTCACATACAACTCTCAAATCAGAATGAAAACGGTTTTGGTAAATGATAGAAATTCTAGATGTGATCGTTTGCGAATGTTTTGATGTGTTCAATATGCTGTATGACCATCCGTGCTTGAATAACCGCGCCACGACGCCTCTGCATACTGTGTGTAAATGTTCGGAAAAAGATTTGCGGTCATCTAGCCCATTCCTCGATGAGTACTGCTGAAAACGCCTCACGATTCCTATTTATCAATGGGTGTGCTGAAATAACTTGCTGTAGCATGTTCCTTCGGATTCAAATCAGGCGAAAGAATTGATCCGTCCTTTCTTTTAATGGTTTCATTTTCAAAGTAGTCTGTTACGATGCAATCCCTGTGAGGTTTACCATTATCGCTGTTACAATAAGATAATCACCGATAGCAGCTGCATACGGCCTGACAAAAGGGACAGTATCTAATCTCGGTATTTTATCTTGTATGATTTCCTGTAAGATAACGTATAAGTCAGTTTTTTTCCGGTTTTACTGATACCACATCAAACCATCACAGAGCCACCCCCAAAACAATATTGCTCAGCAACACAGCATAACGTTCACCGGTCATAAGCTAAACTCTACGACCGTCATGAAAGTCTACACAAAAACGCGACTCATTTGTAAGAAGAACAAGGTTCCAGTGACGCCGTTGCCTAATGCCATGGTTTCATGCTAATAACTTGGCTCAAGGGTGATAGTTTTTGACATGAAGATATTTATTGCTTTTTAACTATTTTTGATGTTTTTTTATTCCATCATATTTCACAATCTTATAAATGTCTTCTTTCTCAAGAATCACTTAAATTTCGAAGAAAAAAATATACACTTTGTGTATGATAACTAGAAAACAAAGTCAAATTTGTAACGATGAATAATTTTTAATACAGGTAAAACCGATTAAGTTTACCGGCTTTTCAGTTTCTAGCTACCGTGGAATCATCAATTTTCGTCGGTAACAATTCTTCGTGAAGTTTGATGCTTACACTTTCAAAGAAATTTTAAAGCACAAATTCGTTTATGTTAAAAACACATGGATGACGAAAATCTAAATCTAAATTATGAACGTGAAACACACGAATACACACCCATCTTAACAATTTAATTATCATTAGAATATGACAAGATTATTTCCTAGTTTAGATTTTGATATCATTATTTCTGTAAATTACCTGTGAATTTAACATTTGTATATAACAGCTTGTAGATTCTTTGAATGATACATTGCAGTTAATTTCCCCATCTTTTGGGAAAGGGTTAAAATGGAAATGTGAAAAAAATCCTATTTCAACTTCTGAGATCATTATTCTGTAAATTACCTGGGCATCCTTGGGTATTACAGGTTGATGTCTCTTCCGATGATCCGCTGCAGTCAGCCCCTCCGTATTGTGGGGAAGGGTTGGTACAACTTCTCTCTCTAGACTTGCTCCCGGTACCACAGGTTTGTGAGCAGGTTGACCAGTCTCCCCACGAGCTCCAACCACCATCAACCGCTGTAAAGATCAGACATTTTATTGCATAATTATTTTCGTACCTGCATCTACTTAATTTGATATATCACTTAATGTCTCTTGTTTTTTATGATAATATCTTATGATATAAATATTAGCAAAATCTAACTCATTCATTATAAGTTAACACGACAAGTTATGCGAAAAACATTGCACTGGGTATATTTGAATAAAAATCTCTTCATTAAAACAGATTAAGATTAATCGAAAATTGATGTTTTTTTTTCATAGATTCCAATTTTTGAATGCTCCTTTCTTCAGAAGAACAATTTTTGCACTTCATTTAATATCGATCAAAGAGGGACTAGAACCGTTTGTTTGAAATGAAAGTAAAGATGTAGCAGACGAACACGTTGGTATCTATTCAACGATTTGTCATTTGTTTGTGGTATGATGCATTGTGAACATTAAAGTAAATTATCGGTCAGTAATCACACAGACTTGCCTTTTCCAGGTAGACATATTTTTCTAGCGCGCTTAATGAAGTATGCCTACGTTACACATTTGCTTGATTTACACTACAATTAATGCTTGAATGACCACACCACAACGCCTCTGCATACTGTGGGTAAGTCGTCGGAAGAAGATTTGCCTAAGTAAAGCCCATTCCTCGATGAGCACTACTGAAAGCGCCTCACGGTTCCTATGGATTACTGGGTGCGCTAAAATAACTTGCTGTAGCTTTTCCAAATCATAGTCTACCGGATTCAAAACAGGCAAAAGACTTGGTCAGTCCATTCGTTTAGTGGTTTCATTTTCCAGGTAGTCTGTTATGATGCAAGCCCTGTGAGCCCTGTTTCATTTTCCAGGTAGTCTGTTATGATGCAAGCCATGTGAGGTCTACAATTATCGTCTATTACAATAAAATCATCACCGATTGCACCTGCATACGTCTTGACAATGGGGAACAGTATTTCATCTCGGTATCTTATCTTGTATGATAATGTATGATAACGTATAAGTCGGGTTTTTTTCCGGTTTTACTGATACCACATCAAACCATCACAGAGCCACCCCCAAAACAATATTGCTCAGCAACACAGCATAACGTTCACCGGTCATAAGCTAAACTCTACGACCGTCATGAAAGTCTACACAAAAACGCGACTCATTTGTAAGAAGAACAAGGTTCCAGTGACGCCGTTGCCTAATGCCATGGTTTCATGCTAATAACTTGGCTCAAGGGTGATAGTTTTTGACATGAAGATATTTATTGCTTTTTAACTATTTTTGATGTTATTTTTTCTTCAAGCATATTTTACAATCTCTTACAAATGTTTTTTAACTTAAGAATCACTTAAATTTCCAAGAAAGAAATATATACTTTGTGTATGATAACTAGAAAACAAGGTCAAATTTGCAAAAATAAATAGTTTTTAATACAGGTATAACTGATTAAGCTTACAGTGATTCACTTTCTAGCTACCGTAAAATCATCAATGTTCGCCGGTAGCCAATGTTCGTGGAGTTTGGTGCTTAAGCTTACAAAACAATTTTAAAACACAAATTCGTTAATGTTATCAACACATTCCACAAGAAAATCTAAATTTAGTTTATGAATGTAAAACACACAAATACACACCCATCTTAATATTTAAATTATTATAAGAATGTGAAAAGATTATTTCTTATTTAAGATTTTGATATCATTATTCCTATAAATTGCTTGTGAACTTTTGTATATTAGAGCTTGTAGATTATTCGGATGATCCATCGCAGTTGGCTTCACCATCTTTTGGGAAAGGGTTATAATTGATATGTGAAAAAAGTTTCCTTGTTCAACTTCTGAGATCATTATTCTGTAAATTACCTTGGCATTCTTGTACAATACAGCTTGAAAGATCTTTTGATAAGCCATTGCATAGGACCCCACCATTTTGTGGGGAAGGATTGTTACAACTTCTCCTTCTAGACTTGCTCCCGGTACCACATGTTTTTGAGCAGGATGACCAGTCCCCCCACGAGCTCCAACCACCATCAACCACTGTAAAGATCAAACATTATGTTGCATAGTTATTTTAGTACCAGCATTTACTAGATTTGACGTATCAATAAATGTCTCTTTTTTTACATGATACTTTATGCATAAAGATATTGCCAAAATCTAACTCATTTATTCTAAGTTCACATGACAAGTTATGCGAAAAATATCGCACTGGGTTTAAATGAAACCATCTCTTCATTAAAACATATTATAATCAATCGAACATTAAAGGTTTTCACTGTGGAATAAAACATTAAACAATACAAAGTTAACGCTCCTTAAATTTTAGCTTTAATGAATACAATTTTTTTCCTGACGAAATTGTGATGGTTATCTAAAAACTGCTTAGAGAAGAGTTTGTATTCGGATTGAATGAATATTTGCACGTATAAAAAAGTAGCAGTTACTCTTGTATTAAAATGATTGGTAGTTCCCCCTTCTAGTACATGAAACATGAAAACCAATGACCACTTAACTGAAACAAAAAATAGTGAAATGTATAGCCATCTGCTTTAAAAAGTACTGTAAACTATAATATTTTTAAGAAGTAAATATTATAGAGTAGTCTAAACACTTATGTTGCTGTGAAAAGCACACAGTACGTGCGCTGGAGTTCTGAACAAACAAGATACTACATTAATTGCACATATGTCTATAATAAATTCCTATGACATTTTTCATAGATTCCAATTTTTAAATGCTCCTTTCTTCCGAAGAACAATTTTTGCACCTCATTTAAAATCGATCATAGAGGGACAAGAACCATTTGTTTGAAATGAAATGTAAAGATGTAGCAGGCGAACACTTTGCTATCTATTCAACGATTCGTCAATTGTTTGTGGTATGATGCACTGTGTACATCGGAGTAAATTATTGATGTGTAAATCACACAAACTTGCATGTAGACATATTTTTCTAGCGCGCTTTATGAAGTATGCCTACGTTACAAATCTGTGTGATTTACACTACAATTTATTCAACATACCTTAAAAACATTCCTTAAATAACTCTTTAAATCAGCACATGGAGGTCGATTTTGAAGAGACTTTTTTTTTATAATTGTCACTATTCATGTGGAAATGTGAATTTCTTCCAATTTCTTTTTGCAATTATTGTGATATTTTATTTACTGCATTGATTTTTTTTTCTTTTTATGTTGCAGAATGTATTTAAAAGCTTCTACATGAGGAAATACAACCACTTCTGTTGTGTATAGGCAAATCATAAACTATCGTAATTTATTTAATAAACAATAATGTAAACTTGTTTAAAAATATTGTTTTATTTGTTGATAAATATTTTATTCAAATTATTTTATAAGATGAAATTTTGAGTTTTTAATAAAATGTTATGTAGCTTATTATAATGTTTTTATCAAAAGCAAATCATAAACGTTTCATAAACACTTGGAAATATACGTTTTTGTATAGAAACTAGAAAAGAGTCTTTTACTTTAAACACTTGAAAATATACATTTTTTGTATAGAAACTAGCAAAGCTCTAGTCTTTTACTCTAAATGGAACTCAAATACGGGTAGAGCTAAAATTAAAAATAGCATTAATTGTTTACATTCCCGGCAACTGTGGAATCATCATTAATTACAGGTGAGCAATATTCATGGATTTCGTATATATATGCACAAAATGACATCTCCGATATTTTTCTAAAAAACATTTTTACGGTAAGGTTTGTGTTTACAGGGAGATAACTCTTACGAATCACCAAAGCGTTTGAAACAGGCGATGCTAAGTATTCTCTCGGTAACAACTTTCCTCTGTCGTACTTGATGTTTGTTGTCAATTAAGGACATTTTCAGGAGAAATTCTCATAACCATTCAAAGCATAGGAATCTTAGAAACCTTTGAGTTTAGCCTGATGCAGGTTGGATGTACCAATAAAGGAGGACTTGTTTATTTTCAATACGGAACTTGGCAAGTTGCACGGTCATTCCAGTCAGAAGAAAGTCATTGATGCAAATAATTGAACATTGTGTGATTCTCGCTTCACCACTAAACTAAAATTTTTAGTGACGATGGCCGATGGGAAAGAAAGAGGAAAAAACTTGAGAGTATCCTTTAAAGTTTTACGCTATATGCAGTCCGAAGTCCGAGCAGGAAAGAAAAGCCACGGTGCATTTGACAGTGTTTGACCATGTCCAATGATCATGTTGATAGTTTGTTTGTTGATAGTATTTTCATCAGGTAATTATTTAAATATTCATTTTATGTATTTGTCTTTTATTACCGCGATTATATTAGAATAACTGAAAGTTATGAATGATCTACTGACTACGGATTTGAAAGCGACGAATAGACGGTACGAGGGTGTCAGGATGTGACTAATATCCCAACATTGCAAAAAAAAAAAAAAAAAAAAAACAGTCTTCCAAGAAATTATGAAAAATAAAATCCTTGCTTTTTTAGGCCTTATATTTGTAACATTGGAACATGCATTCAACTTTTCAAGTTACCTTCTGTAAATGGATTTTGATTTTAATTAATATCTAATTTTCTAATTAATAAAAAAGAGATACAGATTGTGTGTGAAAAGAACATTCTTTATCAAGCATTTGCATTTAACTAAATCAATCTGTAGATTTTAAAATAGTTTACTATTGATTCTTCATTGATTATATTAGAAATCTATTCATTTCATTTGAGTTTTCTCCTTCCTTAAATGTTATTCTAAAAATGAACACATATGAGTGTTCTCCTTCCTTAAATGTTATTCTAAAAATGAACACATATGAGTGTTCTCCTTCCTTAAATGTTATTCTAAAAATGAACACATATGAGTGTTCTCCTTCCTTAAATGTTATTCTAAAAATGAACACATATGAGTTTTCTCCTTCCTTAAATGTTATTCTAAAAATGAACACATATGATTTCAGATTATGGGTCATTAATTTGAATAGATAAGAACCAGAAAAAAGTACTTTAGTGTTTCCTTAAAAGATTTGTGCCATCAGTCAAAGTAGAGGTCATCCTATATCGACTCAAGAATATTAAAGAAAGTTAAATGGATCAAGCTAAGGTTTTGAACCAGATATGGCGATATCATTGGAGATTTGGAGTAGACTTCTGAGTTGTTATACCCAATGCATATCAATGCATATTTTTATATGTCTATATATAGTATAGAAGAATGTTTTTACAACATCCTTTCTAATTTCTACATGCTTTTTCCATATATGTAGAAAAATGAGACTGTGATAATTGCAGTACATGCTCTGTTTGTCCATCTTTGAACGTGTGTTCAGTAAAATGAATGTATACATCATAGCTATTAATTGAAGGTTGCTTTTGTCTATACTTAACAAGTTTCTTAAAAGGGATGGTAAAATTGCAAGGAAATTAATACATGAACAATTAAGATTAAAATTTTTATTCATTAAATTTTGTTATCACCAGGACCTAATATGCTCAAATAAGCATTTCTGAAAACTGATAAGTTTTGTACATAAAGTTAGTGTACATGTATAATTATATCTACTGTAACAGTGTAAAATAGAACACTTGGAAGTTGTAAGGTTGTTCATTTAGTAGGAATGATAAGACTAGTTTAGTACTCTTCTAAAATTAAAATCTATCATAAATACATGTAGTTTTATCTTAAAGTTGTTTCATTTTTAATCTTTTATTTTCTTCATTCTTTATTTTGATTTTATAAAATTGAAAATTTTCTATCATTTAAATTATTATTTCATGGATATCTAGCGGATATATCTGTCACTGTAGCATTGTTTCTTTTTCCCTGTTCTTGATAAATATTAATGACAGTGTAACATAATGTCATTTTGCAGAATTTGCCTTTTCTCTTAAATCAGTAGTATTCTGTAAACTCATTAAAGTATGAATTGTGTCACTTAGAATTTTATCTTTTTTGTTTTCTTATTTTCAGACATTTCAGTTTAGATTCTCAGACTAATTCAATGATTGATCTAATGTCCATGAAGTGTAGAAATAGATTAGGCCTTCTTTAAAAAAATATTTGGTTGCCTGCCTCTCCCGACCGATCGCGACTGACTCAAAACTTTTTTCCAATGCAGGACCGTTTTTGTTTCTTTTTATTCTCACCTACCAACCCAATAATTTTACCCTGAGTCAAGAAAAGGCAAATAAACATTACTTTAAAATAGCGTTTCTACTTTTCGAAGTAAAAAAATCATTTAATTATAAAAACAGCAGCTTCGTGGATGCAATGCTTACAACATTTCACTCTAAGAATGGCATACATGTATAATGACAAAGTCACAAGCCATAACTGAATACAGATATTTTGCTACAAAGATGTCTAGAAATTAATACATGTTGGAATGTCTAAATCAGCATGGGTTCAAATTCATAGGCTTTTTAAATGGTTTAGTTGCAACATAAAGAATGTTTAAATACATATACCGGGTACTTCAAAGGGTTTTGCAGTATAATTCATGGACAATTTCATCAGAATATTCAGATGTAAAAATTGCCATAAATACTAGAGTTCTTCAATGGAATAAATTTTTATACCATCATGTAGCACAGAAGGAGTGCTATTTTGGATATTTATGATCAATTTATGCCTAAAAACAATATAATAAATAACATTTAGTCTGATGAGTACACCATGACAAAGTGATATCAATGTTGTCTTTCAAAGTGTAGAAAAAGCCTGATTTTCAAAATCCATAATATAGCCCATGTTTCCATGGAAATAATATTGGGGACATACATATTTTTAAGTTCAATTTAATGAAAATGAAAATGATCAAATTAAAACCTCCATGGATTTTGATGGAATTAGTAGATATAGAAAATGTTGATTTTATATTTTTGTTGCCATGGCAACGGATTTACTTTGTCAAAGAAAATTGAAAAATCTTTTTTACCCAAATTTTCACATTTTTGATAACGGAAAATTAAAAGTTTAAATAATATAAGCATGAATTATACTAATTCGGATCATTTTATTAATTTAAGTTTGATAATTTATAAAATATTTCAATTTCTCAATGAAAATAATATTCGAGGTGAAATATGAAATACGTTATATTTGGCGTCTTTTATTAAAAAAACAGGACGGGCAATTTCTTTGAAAATCATATGAAATAATGAAGCTAATCTTCCTGAATAAATTGAAATATTGCAAGTGCAAAAAATATAAATTGGAGGGAAACGCAAACCTTACCTTAAGGTGTAATTGAATGTAAAAAGAAGAAACCAAGGAAATTGATTCTCCATGAAAAATAAATCTAAAAATAGAAATGCAAAATAAATAATCCCTTGTACAAAATCTGATAGCAGTATTTCTGTGAACAACCTGTGCAAGCATGTGTATTACAGCTTGAGGATTCTTCTGATGATCCACTGCAGTCGTCCCCTCCGCCTTGTGGGGAAGGGTTATTACAATTTCTGCTTCTAGACGTAGATCAGGAACCACAAGTTAGTGTACAGGACGACCAGTTTCCCCATATGCTCCAGCCACCATTAATGACTGCAATGATACCAATTTATGCTATAGGGAAAAATACATTATACAGATATTGCCTCTTCTTTAATACTTGAATTCCATTTTTTCTAATTAAGAACAACGAGCTTTATTGATAAGATTGCTACCATTTAAAGACAGATAAAGGTGTAGAGTTTCTCCTTAATTACAAAAAAAAATCTTTAAGTTGGTTAGTATTATACACATATGATTATCAGGTCAGTTACGGTACTTCTTATCACTTGATTTTCTGTTTATTTTATTAAAAATCACTCAAATAAAATAATTATATGTGACCTTTAATATGACAATATGTCATATCTAGGTTTTTTATGTTAGAAATGACTAGTACACGTAATGATTTTGTATCATACTACATTTTGGCCTTTTTTCGTAGTTTACCGAAATTTAACTGGTTAGTGAAGAGGTTATCCAGTTAGTTGAACTATATTTACAAACAGAAATATAAATTTTCACTCGGTTTTTTTTTTTAAATTGCAGGAGGTGGGGGTGTTAATTCGTTGATAAAAGGCACCTCATTTCAATAAATGTTTTATTCAAAGTAGAAAAGTACGATGGCCGATATGGGCCGGGACAAAAAGTAACTACGAGTTGTGTTTGATTTGCCGACAATTCTTAGATGCCGACAGAAAGTAACCACGAATTGTATTTGATTTTCCGGCAATTCTCAGTTGCCGGCAAATCTTTTATACCGGCAATTCTTATATTTAATATTTAATCTAAATACCAGAAAATGTTAAGGTCACAAATGTCAAGTTATCTTAACTGGGTAAAGAGTCTGTCAAAACACAGAATACCGGGAAAAGTGAGGGGGAAAATCTCTGGCATTTGTTTAACATGCAAGATATAGTTGCCACCCGGCACCACGTGTGCCGACGGAAGAAGGACCTGACTCCTGAATCGGTGTTTCGAGCACATTTTAGGAATGTTCCAGGGTCTGCCACTCGTCAGAGGTCCAACCGAAATTAATTTAATATATTTTAGCTGTATAAGATCTCTAGCATGGTGTTTCATGCAATGATAATTGTACTGTTCCACTAATTTAGCTTTGTGAATAAAAAGCTGTATGTTTTGAATACGTCAATGAATAAGACAATATCAAGGAAAATTAATATTCTCTAAGATGCGAGCTTAAATTATTTGCTCGTCTTGTTTTGTGGTACAAGGTGTGTTAAACAGCTCTTAAACAGAGCTGCAGTTGAGATTCGTTTGAAGCGTGCGGGGCGACCGTCACATAATCGCGCTGGGAGAGTTAATGCACATGTCATGAGAGATTGTTTGTTTGTTTAGAGTATTGCATAATTGACAGCCACCTGTTCCGGATATATGCTTTGCATGCTTTTCGCTAGCCTATCACGGATTGCCTGTTTTGTTAATTGATATGCTATCCATTCGATTTTAAGAGTTCATTTACGTTTCTATTTCACTTGTATCCAATGATAAGAGGCAAAGTCTTTGGTATCTCTGACATACGTGTCTTGTTTTTGTACTAATGGCACCAGGAAGTGGCATATAGGCATTGTAGGGGAGGCGCATTGAGAGATACCCGCTTTGTTTTTTGTCAAACTCTTTGCCAATTAAGACAACTTGACTTAAGTGTATGAATCTGAAAGATTCCAATAGATTTCGGGCAAAATTTCTGTATTCAATTAAAATTCTACTAAAATTATCGGTATGTTGATATCGTTGATGGAGAGGTACGGCGCACGACAAAAAAATTGAAGCAAAAGCATGCGGATTCAAAAATTTAACTCATTGATTTTCTAAAATTCGCGATATTTTTCAACAATTTTCTCAAATGTACCTTTAATTTGTTCTATTATTATGTATTTAGATTTCGGACGTAATATTTGAAGTACTAACAGAAATATAGTGATTTTTCTCTGATGCGATTCCCGTGAAAACGACTGTGAAAATGACGTCTCCTGAATTGACGGCGCACCACACTTTTGTAAAAATATGTGTAATGCTCAAGATATCGGCAACATAGATCCAAAATATGCATAATAAAACATGTAGTAAACTAGGCTACTCGTGACTTTCGTCCACAAATAGGAAAATGAAATTTTAGACCGATAGACCTCTGTAAAGAGGCTATACGGGAGGACGGGAAGAAGATTATAGACGAAAAATTAACTTTATCCGGACTGTGAAGAACGTGATTGAGAGTCACCAATATCACACTATATCTCATAAGTAGTATTTGGTTTTAAAACAAAAAAAAAGAATATTCTTTACTTGTTTAATAGATTTTAAGCTTGACAAGAAATGGTGTTTTGATGTTGAGTAGATTAGGAAACTCAAACTATACAGGTACTCAAGGGAAAATGTTGAGAAAATGAAAGCTCAATCACATATTTTTTATAATGCTTGTGAGGTCGAAATTTTGCTGCGCCGTGACTTAATGGTATGTTCTGAAAAATCACTCGAAATAAATACCAATTTACAACATTTTGATATGAAATTTTGAAGACCTTATAAGTTAAGATTCTTTTATATAATTTTTAGAATTTTACCCGATTATATGTCGTCAAATATTTCTTCTGTGCAACAAGTCCGCGTAATTGTTGAACGGCCCTCGTACACATCGAAAATTACTCCTTTTCTTAAATTTAAGGATAACGTTAAAAAAGTACAAAGATATGTTCATAAAACGTGACCTAGAATTACTAGTTCCAATAATTTCCGGACTTAACAAGGTTTTTTATTTAAATTTTCGTGTGAATGCCATTGCAATAAATAAGTCGTGGTATTATACAGAAAAATTGAGAACATATATAGTTCAAATTTGTGTCTGAGAACCTCTGAATGAAAATTTATCTAAAAACGAATACTTGTTACAAAAATCAAACAATTTAACCCATTTCTTAGGCAATCAAATGGTAATTTTATTATTCGTATAACAATATATCAGTGTTTTCATGACATCAAATTTCCCCATCTTTAAATCCTAAATTTCCAAAAGAAAAATACTTTTTTTTTTCTGAGTGGAAATTACATGGCTTTTTTACTTTAACTTTATTTTTGTCATATGAAAAGTGTAATTTTATCTAAGGTTTATATACGTATAAGTAGACATTTTAGCGAGCATTTAATTTTGGCATTATTAGCGAGGGTGCTGAGATCGCAAAAATTAAGTATCGCTAAAAATTAATCGCTTTTTATTTGTTATAGCTTCTAAAGTGAACATTTTATAATCACTTAAACTACATCTCGCTAAAAATTAAATACTAGTTCTAAGGAGAAATTGCTAAATTTGTGTCTCGCTAAAATTTCAACTTATACGGTATATTGCTAAAGAAATGGTAGCCTTCATGAAAAAAAGGGAAAATGTTTTTATTTACTTTGCTTTACCACCTCCAGCCAAAAGCATGAGCTAAAGGTGACTTCTAATCAAAATTAAAAGTTTGATTGAAAGTTTGATGCTTTGGTAATAGGTGGTAATATCACAAGACAGATTTTCCCAGTGCATCTACTCATTTAAGTTTCGAATTGTACTTATGCGAAAATTGATTGATAGAACGCCACTTTGTGTGCCCATTTATTTTCAATGCTGATACTATTAAATTATTGACTCATAAGGTTCCTTGAAGTGGATTGTTATTTTTGAATATTCCATGTGTTTTAGGGGAAATTAATGCTTGGAATTTTGAAGTCACTGTAGCAAGGAAGGCAACCTTATAGAAATGAACATTTGAAAACATTTTCATTCCAAACTGATTTTAACATCACGTAAACTAGCAAAAATACAATATATTAAACATACATGTGCGTATCAAGAAAAGGTTACGGAAAAGAACATTATATTTTTTCTAATAATAAGCAACGTCTGTGCAAATGTGAACAAAATGATAGAAATCTGAGTGAATTTTGTATTTACTGACAGACAGACGGAGAGATTAATAATGTGATTCCCAGAGGTCTTTCTTTTTTCCCGCAATTTATTTCGGTTCACGTTGGATTAAAATGGAGGAGCGCTGATTTTTACAGTGGATGGCTTACATGTAAGCCAAGACAATAAACGGAAGCTCTTTTACTTTATACATGTACATGTGCTTAGCTCACTGTGTCATTAAACGAAATTAATGGGAAATTGAAAGCACAAATACGTTGCCTTTGAAGTAAAGGAAAACAAATCTACCCTGAACTCCCAGGCTCACATGTAAGTGCACCTAACACAATTCCTATGACCACTAGAAAGCTTTTTTTCATCCTTTTTTCAAATCATGTCATCCGTACATGCTACATGTTTAAATGTCGAAGTAAACCGCCTACTCTGAAAGGAAGTGCTTCTTCAAAACGTCCATTCTGTTTTATGAAACATTGCAATAGCATGTGCAACACAAAGGCATGCAAAGAAGTTATCCTTTTACCAATATCATAGTGATCACATAAGAGGCATAGATTCAATTCTAAAAAGAAACTACAACTGTACCTTTATTTGTGTCTCCATCCCCTCTTTGTTCCTTCGTACCATATTCTTAAAATTTGTAAGAACGATTTGTACAAAATAAATTCATAAATTCTTTTTTTAATATTTTCATGAAAAAAAAAATTAAAAAAGTTATTTAGATATTAAACTGTTAATTACACTTTATCTAGAAATTATATTAAGGTTGCTCATAACATGTTCTTCTGTGAAGCAACAATAGTGCTGACGTCACAATAGTCTTTATAGACTGGATGTTTCTAAAACAGATAAAGCAGCTTTCTCTAAGGTCTATATATCGTGGGATTGACCTCATCAAAAGGCTTTAATTGTATATTCTTTATACGGAACACGTGATTGAGGTGAAACTTACAGCAGATATGCACCAGACAAAATCACAGACATCTCAGTCCTAAGATTTTTGGGAAATATTTATCTTTCCATTATTTAGACAGAGTCAATTACGATAGATGCAATAGGTTTTGCAGGTATTTATTTAAAAAAAAAAAGCCTGTTTTGTATCGACATAAAATGCAAAAGAAATATTTCATATTCGCATATTCTTCTGTAATTGTTAAAAATGTGGTCGAAAGAATTCGATTCCGATTAAATTTTATCTTAAAGGTCCACTGCTTTATTCTTTTTTTAAATCCCTTTGACCCCACTTTCTTTTACTTTAATTTTTTAGTATATTTTAAGATAAGAAATTCATTCTAGGTACCTTTCAGGTGTATGGCAAGAATCGTTACAAAAGCTGTAACGGCTATAGTCAGCACCACTCCAAGAACTGTTGAAACAATACTTTGTTTTTGTCTTCCAGCTTTAGGATTCACCTCACCTAATTTTAAATAAAAAATGAGGAATATGCATTGATAAATTATAATCAGCAATGAATTACAGTTTAACATTTATTTATTGAGACACTTTCTTAAAAGAGCTATTAATATCTCCCCCAATAAGTTAGCTTCCTTACCTTTCTTTAAACCTTCATTTTCGGGACTAACCGATGACATTGTTTCAGATAGATTGTTTCCTCTTCTTATAAGCATACACTGTATCCTTCTTATATTACATGAACTACACGGAGTACAACACATTAAATTATATCAGACATTTCACACTAATAATTCTTTATGTTTTTGTACTTCACAGACGCATTTACTTGGAGAGGCACAATGGACCCTTTAAAAATGAAGTAAAATTATATTTCATAATCCTTATCATTGGTTTATAATTTCAAATTGCATTTTATTGGAGTGCAAGTTATTCTCCCCCGTGGTTTTAAAGTATCGCGAGTTTCAAATCACTTAATTTAATTTAATTTTATTGCATGAAAGTATTTTTGAGTGTATATCATCGTCTTTATTAATGAATTTTCTTGTGGCAAAAAACAGTGTTTTTAAGTGTTCGAAAAAAAGTGTTTATATTTCATAGAAGAAATGGGATGTCAGTCTGATAATTCCCTCTGCAAAATTATTTTAAATCGTGTATGCTATCAAAAAATGTTAAGTAAAGTACAGTAATCAAAGTTTCAAAGTTATTACTATGTTGTCAAAGTAAATACTGTAGAAAATGTATGTCTTCATAGTACTAAAGATTTTTTTTCTGAACTCAAAATCATACGCATATTACTTTTGAAAAGTGTCCATAACGATTACTTTAAAAAATTAAATTTTCTAGTATAAATTTATCACTATACTGAATCACACTTTTCAAAATGATCACTAAGGTAAATCAGTCAAAGATTTCACAGATACATGTATCTCTAAAATTAATCAATGTTCAGTCGTTTACATCATCATAAATCAATGTTTCATAGTTCAAAGCAATATGGGTGTATATACAAGTACACTCGTACATGTACGTACATTGTAATTGGTCATTTTCAAAATTACGTTATTTAAAAAAAAATCACACACACAATTACTATGAGGTTGATATTAAAAAGATACTCGGGTTTCCGATTGACAATATCTACATGTATCAGGTTTTTGAAAACCATGTTTTTCAACAATCCACTAGAATTCCAATAGGTCACAACTGAAACATTTTAAAAGATATTTCAACAACATATTGTCAATGATCATAATGGTTATTTACATTCTTATTGTAACACGATGTATCAATGTAAATTCGAGAAAACAGAGATGCCACAAAAACTGACATCTGTTCCATATTAAGATATTTTACTAGAAAAAGACATTAATTGTAATGTAACATTTAAGAAAAAAATTACATCTGTCCACTTCCCTTACTTTTGTAGCAACATATCCTTGTCCCCTGCATACCGGTTTCATATCTCTCAGTTAATTCAATACCCAAAAACATGATCTTTATAGGAACAATTCCACAACGTATTGAGTTATTGATAAAAATGTTGATGAAGCAAGGATATCAACACGTAAGTTTAAAGTCATCATTTCGTAATTTCTTTTGCCGATACGATCACTTTGTCAGAAAATACAATCTGTCATTAGGTCAAAATCTGACTCTTTTTTATCCTGAATGTTAGGTCATTATTTTTACATTCAGTTGTTGACAGAATTTTCGAGTTTTCTCCCGATGATGACAAAAAGCACACGCCGCATAAAATCTTGCTTTATACAGTGATAAGAATAAAAAATCTAATTTCATAAAGAGAAACTAAACTGTATTTTCCTATGTAGTTTTATGCTCTAAATTATATTTTATCATATTCTAGTGCGCTGTCTACATCATTGACAAAATGAAGATAAGGTCATTATTTATTGAGAAACTGTCATTTTTATCCATCAAAAACTCAAATAGAAATTATTAGTAAAGTTTTTTTTTTTTAATTTTAAAGACCAGTTCTTTTAAAAGCAGATTTTACATGTGGTAGTGTTTACACCAGATATTGAATGCTTTTATTAAGATAAGATAAATCGTTATTATTTCCATGTATTTTTGAATAAATAGTTGTTGGTAGTTAAATTCAGTTTGTTAAGTTTAATTGATTTGTAAAAACGATCTTATTTAAGAAAATGTTTGCTCATCCTTATCAGAATAACATTAGACATTTGACATTTTCACTTGAGCTATTATCAAAAAATGCAAGTGAACAAAGTTTGATTCATTAGAATATAACCTAAACTTTTTTTGCAAAGAAATGACAATGAACAGTTTTGCCATCTGTTTTAACTATAGATATTGTGAGCTCACTAGATGATACCCACAGCCTCCCGTATGGTTATAATTGAAAAATCTGCATATCTATTTACTTTGAAATGTTTGAGCTTTAGCCTCACATACTTTTACTCAAAGAATATTTTCTGTTATGATGTGCTTGGAATATTAGAAATGGATCCCAATTTATAACTTTAGAATAAATGTTACAATTTCCTTTGACAAATTTTTCCAAAAATGCAGATATATTACAGAAGGAAAAATAAAATTTTCATCTTTTTTGTCTGACAATGGCATATTTTGACCATTATAATTAAAAATTTACATGATCTTTTCTTTCATTATTTCAAACTATTTGATTTTTGTGACTTATCAGGACTTACCTCGTAAAGAGTTTGGTACAAGAAAATATTTCATTGCCTATTTAGATTTTTAAGAACCCTAATACTGTACTTTGTAGTGCAAAAGGGACACATGATAGATTACGCACTTTTATTTGAAATATATTTTCAATCATGAATATTTTTTAAACTATTTATGTAAAAAAGAGTATAACTATAAACATTGTTACATCTGATAGAATATGATAAATGTTAAAAAGATGAATAAAAGAGTAAAATTTAAGTTCGAAAAGGTCAACTTAATTGCATTACAGCTAAGTAAGATGCCATTTGAGGCCCAATTTTCTCTGCGATTTTGTCATACTATGTGAATACTTATCCAAAATATACTTCTCAATTTTTATGGATATTACAAATTTCACGAATGACATACCTTAAAGGTAAATAATCGAAAATGAAAATGAAAATGAAAAGGCGGATATTTTCAATACATCTGAATCCTGTAGATTGGCAAATATCAACGATGGTTTTAATGTCGCTATGTTTGCAATTATTCATATAAATTAAACCCATCGTGAATGTTATTATTAGTATTTGAAAACGTTGAACTGCTCATAAAAATTTTTGACTTAATAACTTGCAGCGTGAAATTAAGGTAAGGTTTGCGTCTCCCTCCAACTCATATTTTTTTTAATATGCACACATGCTATATATCAATTTATTCAGGGAGATAAGCTTCATCATTTAATATGATTTTCAAAGATATTGCCCGTCCCATTTTTTTAGTAAAAGACGCCAAATTTAACGTATTTCATATTTCACCTCGAATATTATTTTCATTGAAAAAATTGATTTATTTTATAAATTATCAAACTTTTATAACTAAAATGACCTGAATAAGTATAATTCATGCTTTATTATTTACACTTTTAATTTTCCGTTATCAAAAATGTTAAAATTAGGGTAAAAAAGAAGATTTTTCAATTTTCCTTGATAAAGTGAAACCGTTGCCATGGCAACAAAAATATAAAAATCAACGTTTTACATATCTACCGATTCCATCAAAATCCATGGAGTTATTAATTTGATCATTTTCATTAATTTGAACTAAAAAAATAAGTATGTCCCCAATATTATTTCCATGAAACAGGGGCTATATTATGGGTTCGGAACATAAAAATCAGGCTTTTTCTACACTTTTAAAGACAACATTTATATCACCTTGTCATGGTGAACGTTAAAGACTAAATGTTATTTTTGATATTGTTTTTAGGCATAAATTGGCCAAAAATATTCAAAATAAAACTCCTGTGCTACATGATTGTCTAAAAATTTATTCCATGGAAGAACTCTAGTATTTATGGCAATCTTTACATCTGAATATTCTGATGAAATTGTCCATGAATTACACTGCAACACCTTTAGAAGTACATGTATATGTATATAAACATACTTCAGAACATGTTGCAACTAAACCAATTAAAAACCTATGAATTTGACACGCTGATTTAGTTATTCCAACATGTAGTAGCTTCTAGACATCTTTGTAGCAAAATATCTTTATTCAGTTATGGCTGGTGACTGTCATAGTACATGTATGCCATTTTTTGGAGTGAAATGTTGTAAGCATTGCATATCCAGGAAGCTGCTGTTTTTATAATTAAATGATTTCTTTACTTCGAAGAGCAGAAATGCTATCTTTAAAGTAATGTTTGTTTGCCCTCTCTTGACTCAGGGTAAAATTATTGGGTCGGTAGGTGAGAAAATCTTCAACAACATTTTTTTAAGGGGGATAAGAGGAATAAAAAGAAAAAAAATACGGCCCTGCATTGAAAAAAAGTTTTCAGTCTGGTCATTTTAGTCAGTCAGTCTGGAGAGGCCAACAACCAAACATTTTTTAAAGATGGCCTATTTCTACACTTCTTGGACATTAGCTCAATCATTGGATTAGTTAGTCTGAGAATCTAAATTGAAATATCAGACAGAACAAAATAAAGATGAATTCTAAGTGACATCAATTCATACTTTGATGAGTTTACAGAGTACTTCTGATTTCAGAGAAAAGGCAAATTCTGCAAAATGACATAACACTGTCATAAATATTTGTCAAGAACAGGGAAAAAGAAACAATGCTACAGTGATAGATAAATCTCCTTGATATCCATGAAATAATAATTTAAATGTAACAAAATTTTCTCCTTTTTAAAATCAAAATACAGAAAAAAATTAAAAGATTATAAATGTAAATAATTTCAAAATAAACTACATGTATTTGTAAGAGATTTTAATTTTAGTAGAGTACTTAACTGGTCTTATCATTCATACTAAATTAACAACCTTACAATTTCCAAGTGTCATGTTTTAAACTGTTACAGTAGATATAATTATACATATTCACTGCAGCTTTATGTACAAAACTCATCAGTTTTCAGTAATACTTATTTGAGCATAATAGGTCCTGGTAAGAACAAAATTTAATGAATAAAAATATTAATCTTAATTGTTCATGTATTAATTTCCTTGCAATTTTACAAACCCTTTTAAGAAACTTGTTACATGTAAGTATAGACAAAAGCAACCTTCAATTAATACCTATGATGTATACATTTATTTTACTGAAAACAAATTCAAAGATGACTAACAGAGCATGCACTGCAATCATCACACACACATATTTTCTAAATATATGGAAAACAGCATGTACATGTATATACTAGATAGGACGTTGTTAAACATTAAATTTTCTTCTATAATATATAGACATATAGAAATATGCATTGGGTATAACAGGTCAGAAGTTCTTCTCCAAATCTCCATTGATTTTGCTATGTCTGGTTCAACATCTTAGCTTGATCCATCCAACTTTCTTTAATATTCTTGAGCTGATGTGGGATGACCTCTACTTTGATTGATGGCACAGATCTTTTAAGGAGACACTGAAGTACTTTTTATTTGGTTCTTATCTATTCCAATTAATGACCCATGATCTGAAATCATATTATGTGTTCATTTTTACAATAACATTTAAGGAATTGCATTTTTGGAATTGCATAAGGAATTGCACTGAGTTTCATTCACTCAATGAAATGAATAAATTTCCAATATAATCAATGAAGAATCAATATGAAATTATTGTAAAATTTACAGATTGAATTAGTGAAATGCAAATGCTTGATCAAGAAATTTTCTTGTCATGCACAATTATATGTATCTCTTTTTTATTAATTAGAAAATGAGATATTAATTAAAATCAAACCTCATTTAAAGAGATAACTTGAACAATTGAATACCTGTTCCAATAATGTTACAAATATTAGGCCTAAAAAGCAAGGATTTTATTTTTCATAATTTCTTGAATGAATGCATTTTTATTTTTTGGCAATGTTGGGATATTAGTCACATCCTAACATCCTTGTACGTTTATTCATCGTTTCTAAATCCGTAGTCAGTAGATCATTCATAACTTTCAGTAAAACGAATAGTTAAATAATTACCTGATGAAAATACTATCAACAATCAAACTGTCAACATCATCATTGGACATGGTCAAACACTGTCAAATGCATCGTGACTTTTCTCCTTGTTCGGACTGCAAAATACTTTATAGGATACTCTCAGGTCTTTTCTTTTTTCTTTCCAATTCTCACTTAAAATTTTAGTGTAGTGGTGAAGCGAGAAACACACAACAGCACAATGCGTCAATGACTTTCTCCTGATCGGAATGGCCGTGCAACTTGCCACGTTCCGTATCGAAAATAAACAAGTCCTCCTTTATTGGTTCATCCACATGCATCACGCTAATCTCAAAGGCTTCTAAAATTCCTATGCTTTGAATTGTTATAAGACTTTCTCCTGAAAACGTCCTTTGTTTTTAGTCCTAACAATAAGTGACAACAAACATCAAGTATGACAGAGGAAATTCGTTACCGAGATGCTTAGCATAGCTGGTTTAAATTCAACTGTTTCAAACGCTTTGGTGATTCGCAAGAGTTATCTCCCTGTAAACGCAAACCTTACCTTAAAACTATCGCAACTTTTTGAGATATCGTGAAATTTTAACACCGTTGAATTGAAACGACTTACAGTATTAGTTGCATTTTATATTTATTTGTGTCCTTTCGCAAGTGAGTTAAGGCTAGATATGGGTTTTCTATGCAAATGAGCTAATAAAAATGCACAGATTGTATATTTTATGTACAGAGAAAGTTCAAATTGATTTTCTGATACATTCTTAGTACCCACAGTATATTATTGCAAGTGCACATTATGACGTCATAATATGACGTTATAGTTCTCTCCCACTCAAGGTAATAAAACACATCAACAAAACAACGTCGGTGCAAGGGCATATCCTATTTAACTTAAAATAAATAAAGTATAATGTTAAGGAGAATATTCTTAAAATTAATAAAATTGCTGCACAAATCATATCCTCTTAGTCAATCGATAAAAATTCTACTAAACTTACACTGGACTGTACATTTTTACCCTGTTTCAACTTAGAACTGTTCGAATAGTAACTAAACAATTGCAGTGTCGACATTTGTGCAGCAATATCTTTAATCTTTGGGATATTCTGCTTTTCTTTATACCCTGTTTCTGTAAAACAAAGGAAGGTATGCCCTTGCGCCGAATCGATTTTGTTGATGTTTCTTAAAAACTTGTGTAGTAAAGGTCGATGACGTCATAATATGACGTCATAATGTGTACTGGCAGTCGCATATCGTGGGTACCTAGAATGTATTAGAAAACAAGTCTTAACATTTTCTTTGCAGTATGTATAGCAATAATGGGTCTTATTTAATTATTTTGCATAGAAAACTCCATATGTCGCCTTAACTCACTTGCGTTGTTTTCTTTTGGTAGAGGCACATCATGCAATAAGGAACTAATCATAGTGAATGAAAATTATATATATAGTAAACAAAATGAAGGAAATCGCTTGGCACAGAGTTAAATGCACACAAAACGACCAGGTGCAGTATTACTTTACTTTTGCTTATATCTTTACCTATAAAAAGATAAATTGAACATACCAATGCAGTTTAAAAGGTTATGTGTTTCCTAAAATATCGAATATGACAATGTTTTTCATTTCATTTGCACTTTGAAAATATTTAAATTAACTATAAAGTATATCTTGTGTTTATTGATTTAATCAGTAATCTCTTCGTAATATTTTATAAAAGGGTTTCCGCTAGATAAAAGTGCATATTCTGCATCACAACAGCGTGTGTTTGTATGAAACAGTTTATTTCGAATTATCAGAATCACTTAAATTCTACGTGTTTAACAGTGATAAGCTTTTAATAAAGTGCTTATCAATATTAAAAATAACCTTTAATTGAAATTATTTCAGTTTTATATTTGGAAACACATTAGTTAAATGCAGGACACTGAAAGATTTTTAATGCATTACCAAATTACCATACAGATGCACACATTTACCCGAGCTAATTTCGATAAAAGGATCTAGCGGAAAGGTACTCTTGCTATCATGTACAACTCGCAAGTTTTCTTATGGTGTACTTTATTTCAATTAATTTT